>NC_141157.1:26144515-26284515 GCF_053477565.2 Lygodium microphyllum
TCCAGACTTTGGGCAGGGAAGCTGCATGCATCAATTTTTTGCCAAGATTTCATCGGTGGACTCCAGAGGACCCGATGCACCCTATCGTCAAGTTTCATTGCGTAAAAATACTTGGTAGTTAGAAATCTCACCTTATCTAGATCATCTTGTATCTTTATTTCCTTGTGTGTCAGGGAGGCACCTCTTTGGGTAGAGGAATCTACAAACTCCTTGATAGTAAGCTCGGGCCTTGGTCCAAACAAATCATGATGTTGTGCTTCAAATTCAGCATCTGGCACAAGGTAATCTTCTTCAACTGAGGTAATATGCTATTGTGCTACTATGATGGCACTCACAGTATCTAAGTGGTGTGGGGAAGCATGAGGGGCGAGGCATGCACACAAACCACGTGTGTGGCTACCTCCCCTCGCCCCCCCCCCCCCCCCCTCCTTCCCCCCATCCTATATGAATCCCCCTCCCCTTGAGCTTGAAGGAGGAAAACGAAGGAGCTGTGCTGCTGCTGAAAGGAGGAGAGAAGACCGTGATCGTGCCACCGCTGGAACCAGGACGCCGCCATCCTCCCCCTCTACCGCTTGCTAACGTCGCGCTGGACCACCACCGCCTCATCTCTAGCGCGATGACCTACATAATTATCATACCCACCTTCTTCGTTGTCATCTTTCCCCTTCCAAATCATTCCCTCCTCCCACGTCATCCTGTACCCAGAAGCTTCTCTAGAAGCTTCTTAAGATAAGGCTTCCATAAACCTTGTCCACACGGCTTATCCTTGGTTTCCTAAAATCCACATCGTGTAAAGGACATTCCTGCACGAGGGAGAAGTAGGTAGGTTTTTGAGGCTGAGTTGCCAAGCTTGGAGGGAATTCGGAGATTGCATAAAGACGAGGAAAAATCATGGAGTCCAAGTCCACTACATCAATGATGGCTCCAAAGCCAAAGACGCAAGGCGCACACGCGGGAGCCTCGAACCCAAGATTACACATGGACATCGCTGCCTCAAACCCAGGTTCTTAGAAGTTTAATTCCGCATAAACGAAATGCATTGGGCACGTTTAAATTTCATAAGGAAGTTGTGAATACAAAGTACTCATTCGTCTTATGAGTTTTAATTGCATGTTACTCTTTGCTTGCATCTCCAAAAGTGACAAGCCCAATTGCATATTGCATAGGTTAAAAGGATGAAAATCTGATTAAATGCATCATTGTCTTCCTCGCATGAAAAAAACAAGCGCATAATGCATCTAGGAAATGATTTCCTAGATATGATTCGTAAGAAACAAACGTTAACATCCATTAGAATATTGTCCAAAAAATTGCATTGCATGAAAAGAAAACATGAACTTACCTGTTGCATGCGAAGATGCTGAAGTCGGGTTAAGTGCCGCAGAATAAGTCAACATTAGTCTTATCATATTCGTCATGCATGAACTTCATTTATCGAAGTTGTATCTAGAAAAGGTTGCATTAAAGCATGAAATTTAATTGCATTAAATGAAAAGTTTGTAGGCAAGTTCTTGACGTAAATCTATGTAGGTTTTATGCAAGTTATTCCCCAAATTGTCATTCATCATGATTTTTGCAAGGAAAAGAAATGGTCTTTGCAAACCTTATAGTTCCATAGAGGTAAAAGTCTGATTCGCATACTTGCATGGAATGTTGCATCTTGAATTTAGATTATTTGCATCCCTTAGGAAAAGTATTCGCATATTTTCTTAGCAAAGATCACTCTCGTTGTGAGAAAATTAGATCGTTTTAGGTAGATCGCTTGTAAGGGTATACCCTCAAGGGATTCGTAAAAGCATAACTAGTTGGTACGACGAACACTTCAAAGTGCTAGGTAGGGTTTAGCACGTTAAAAATTCTGCCTAGTATCGCACTTGGATCGCCAAGTTGAGACTTTTGGTCCTACGCATATTCACAGAATGTTGGGTTAGTTAGACGCCTATATAATAACGATCTAGGGTTTTATCCTAATGATTGATCCCGACCTAATACTAAACCTCTGATTAAGTTTAAAAACCCTAGGACCAAACGTTATTGGCCTAGTATGGTTAGGGTTGGGTTGGGTCAACAGGACTCCCAAACCCTACATCTTGGCCAAACATATTTCTTGACCAAGAAATCCCATTTGATGGGAGAAACGATCCCACAAGTTAAGTGCGACACTTGTGCACAAGTTGTAACGTCACATGGCTTTGTGTTTTAATCACAAGATAGATTTGCCACTCCTTGGAATAAGGTTGGCAGGCTCTAGCGCAAGTCTAACTTGCAAGAGGATGAGTAATTATCCTGCTACACCACCCTTCCTTGGGCTGATTTGCCAAGATAAGGAAGTTATGTATTACTTAGCAAGCAGATTGACTAATCAAGTTAGGGCGACAAAGTTGCCCGGGATTTACTGTCTTAGTTTAAGTAACCTAAGGTATTTGCTAATTTGGGTTGACATGATATGACCCTAACCCAAGGATAAAAGGGTAAGCAAACAAACCCTTGGGGATCTTTGCAAGTCGCAATTGATCCTGGATCGAATACTGGACGCATTCGGAGAAGAGGATTCACACCTTTGCAGTTGGCCAAATAAACGACCACTAGATTGATTGTATTTGTACAGTTAGGAGCACTGTTTGTACTTCTTTACTCAAGAAATCTAAGGCTGAAAAATAATTAATTGCTTCAGGTTGAAGACCTAGAGGGAGAGGCATCATCAGTTACCCCCGACTATCTGCCTGACCCTAACCAAGGGGGTTGTTAGCTACGCCGAGAACGTGGACCGGACTCGCTGTGAGAGGTCTCTCCGTTGGGCACTACTTGGAGCAGGAGGTCGCTTGGGTGCCAGGGGGGCTCTGGCCGTAAAACCCTTGCCTCCGGGTCTTGCACAAGAGGCCGATGTGACTCGGGATTGGATCTCGAGACCCGCATACTAGTCTATGGGTGGAAACTTGGATTGGTAATCCCTGCGGATTGTTGGATTGCCTTCGAGTGGATTATGGATTAGCCTACGGGCTGGATTATATGATGTATTCTAAAGATAAATAAGATCAATTGTTGAAAAGGAACTTGTTTGACACTATTTTTCTATGTCAAGTGCTAAGATTACGTGAGGAACCGGTGACTAATTGGCTAATTAAGGAAGTTGTTTTATGCGTGTCCAACTAAATGTGGTAGGTAATTAGACAACTAAAGCAACCCTGAGGAAAGTGCGGTGGATGTGGCCATGGGTCCATCCTACAGATGGGTGGCCTCGGTTGGCCAGGAACTTTTCTCGAAGAAAATGAACAGGAAGGCATGTTGACCTAGAGTCTAGGACACTAGAATCCCGATTTATGCTATTTTAGGGAAACAAAATGGGACTATGCCAGAGGTCAAGCTTTGCATCCCTCTTGTTTTCCATTTTCCTTGAACCAAGTGCAGCATGAATCCGCTTTGACCCTGACGTTTCTGCGTGAAGTAGTTTGCCTGGGGGTTTGACGCTAGCTACCGTTCTAGAAATTTGACCACTAGAAAAACCCTAATTCGGGTCGGTCCTAAGTGGGAACGACCGAGATGCTTCCACTTTGTAGCAGACTCGGGAAGACCTAGATCGCAAACCCCGTGACATTCCGTGGGAGTGTCGGGCGGCTCTTTCTGGACTCTCTTCTCGATGGGCTGCTAAGTCGTGTCCTATGAGCGAACAGGTGGACACGTTACAGTTGGTATCAGAGCGACCAACAAAGGATCTGTCTTTTACAAGGAAACTTAATGAGGAGAAGTAGAGGAAATGTTGCTATTAAGAACATTTCCTTACTTATCGATGCTGTCTTGCAGAACCGCGAAGCATGGAATAAATTCTTGATGTTCCAGGTTATGTTTATGACCGTGATGTGTGCCTCGGATTATCAACGGAGGATCGATATGATGAATATCCTAGACTGCATCTACAATCCTTCACCCCTATACTTGGAACGGAGATGGAAGGGTGATTCAAGAATTTATTACATAGCTGCCCACCGATTTGTGTACCTTCGATCCAGCCTAAAGAGAATCAAGTGGTTGGAGAACCTGAAGATCATGAAGCTGTTCATCTTTGTTGAGGCTCATGCAAATGCAAACATACATGTCGGAGGACGGAAGGCCAAGCAGAACATGTATGTGTATGAGGAAGTGACCCAAATAATCCCTGCCGACAGAATCAAGGTGTTGGGATGTTATGAGAAGAACATGTACCAAAGGAAAGGATACCCTAATCTTCCTATGATCTATCGATTCCTGAAAATCCATGACCCCAATCCATACTATTACTCAGTTTCTGTAGCTGAATGTAACACAATCTTATTCTCCCCGAATTAATGTATCGGCTTGCTCTACCATCCTAAGAATAATTGTACTCAGAAAGGGCTATGCCCATATGAATGAAATAAGACTCTTTTAATCAATGATTGTCTTGACTGTGAGTATTGATAAAAAAAGTTAAGTGATTAGATCTCTTGGCTGAAAGCTGAATTGGGCATGCAAGCTTAATGGAGGAAAATGTCAAGAACCATTCCAAGGAACCACCCGTGGCCAAGGATCCGCCACCTAGGGCAGAGGAAGAATCGCCTGTGTTGCCAACAGGGAGATATGCGAAGAAGAAGACCCAACCATGGAAGCAGACTTTGAGAGGGCAACAATCCATGCCGCCCTTTACAAGAAAGGCCCGAATCGCCAATTTTCGGTGATTCAGACTCCATCAGATTATCAAGGTAAAGGCTTCAAAACCTTGATTGATTGTGGCAGTATGCATTCCTTTATTTCACTAGCTTGTGCAAGAAGATTACGAATAGCCACAAAAGATGCACCTACCTTGCTTGTGGAATTAGCAAATGGTCGTGAGATCACTTGTACCAGGCAAACTACTAAGATGGAATTCCTGCTGGGTGGAAAGTCGACTTCGGTCAGATTCAGGGTTATGAACCTAGGTATCCATGAGTGTTTCCTCGGAATGGATTGGCTTAAACCTAATGATGCCCACATTCACTGTGGAAAAGGCCAAGTTTCCTTTCGAAATTCTAAAAGGGAATTGGTCACAACTCAAGGAGAGGCTGGAAAGCCAAAAATTCAATTGGCCAAAGCATCTCGGATAATAAAGGGAGTTAGAAAGGGATAAGCTAGATCAGAATCAGGAGTCTAGTGAAGAACCTTCATGGCTAAAGGAGTACGCAGATGTATTTCTTGAAGAGTTGACAGAACTTCCTCCTCAAAGGGAAGTTCATCATGAAATCAAGCTAGTGCTAGGAGCTGCACCAATTGCAAAGAGACCATATAGAATGTCCATTCCGGAAGCGATTGAGTTGAAGGAGAAACTCAAGAAACTATTAGAACAAGGTTACATCCGCCCTAGCAGTTCACCATGGGGAGCTCCAAGTGCTATTCCAGAAGAAGAAGGATGGAACGCTTCGGCTATGTATTGATTACAGAGGGTTGAATCAATCAACTATTAAGAACAAATATCCCATTCCAAGAATAGATGAACTTCTTGAACGTCTTCAAGGTGCGAAGATCTTCTCCAAGGTTGATCTCAGGCCTGGATATTATCAGATTAGGATCAAGGAAGAAGATATCCCAAAGATGGCATTTAGCACAAGATATGGGCACTTTGAGTTCCTAGTCATGTCATTTGGGCTGACAAATGCACCTCCTACCTTCAACAGGCTAATGTAGGATATCTTAAGGCTATATCTTGATGACTTCGTACTCGTCTTCTTCGACAATACCTTAGTCTACTCCAAATAGAAAGAAGATCATGAACCCTAGCTTCACATTGTCCTAGAGACAATTAGGGCACACAAGCTTTATGCCAAAAAGAAGAAGTGTGCATTCTTTATACAACAGATTGAATATCTGGGATTCATTGTTTCAGCTGAAGGAATTTTAGTAGACCTGGCAGAGACATTCTAGAATGGCCAATACCAACAACTGTCAAAGAAATACGCAGTTTTCTTGGATTGATAGGATGGTACAGGGTCTTTATCAAAGACTATGCTTTGATTGCGATGCCACTTTTACTGATCTACTGAAGAAGCAAACATCAATTGTGTGGTCAACTGCTGAACAATCCAGCTTTGACAAATTAAAGCAAAGCTTGGTATCAGCACCTATCCTGAAACTTCCAAACCTTAGTGAGGATTTTGAAGTGATAACTAATGCTAGCACACTTGCCTTAGGATGTGTGCGTATGCAAGAAGGTCATCCTGTAGCATACTCTTCAAGGAAACTAAAGAGCCATGAGAGAAACTATGCTACCCACGATCTGGAATTGTTAGCTGTCATCCATGCTCTCAAGCTTTGGAGACACTACCTGCTAGGTAACAAGCTTACCCTAGTAATGGATCATAAAAGTCTCAAATGAATCTTTACCTACAATGAGCTCAACATGAGGCAACGTCGATGGATTGAAGTGCTAGAGGAATATGATTTTGAAATCAAATACTGGCCTAGGAGAATGTAGTTGCCGATGCACTCAGTCGCAAGGCATTTCTGAAT
Source organism: Lygodium microphyllum (assembly GCF_053477565.2). NCBI lineage: Eukaryota > Viridiplantae > Streptophyta > Polypodiopsida > Schizaeales > Lygodiaceae > Lygodium > Lygodium microphyllum. Next base: position 26,151,011 of record NC_141157.1, read on the forward strand.
TCTCTAATCTTGCAAAATCCATCAATAGCTAGATCTCTAGCCCCAAAGGTATCCATGCCAAACAACCCAATACTTGAGCTAGCTAGAGAAGAGGCATGCCGTGATCCAACCTATCAGAAGATGCTAAGGGAGACCCCTATCAAGGATCAAGACCCGAAGCTACAGGCAAAGTATCTAGAATTCTCTATCAATGGTGGACTTGTCTACTATAGAACGAGATTATGTATACTAGCAAGCCAACCCCTCAAGCAGAAAATACTTTGGGAAGCTCATGACTCCCCTTTTTAGGACATCCTAGCTATGCTAAGACCCTCAATGTAGTAAGAAAGAGCTATTATTGGGAGACGCTTAAAAGTGACGTTCTCAAATATGTCACAGAGTGTTTGTCTTGTCAATGCATTAAGGCCGAACATGTCAAAATGCCAGGGAAGTTGCAACCACTTGACATTCCCCAAATGAAATGGGAATTCATTAGTATGGATTTCATTGTTGGCCTACCTCATATTCAGGGAGGTTACAACTCCATTATGGTTGTGGTTGATATGCTAACCAAGGTTGCACATCTTATCCCTGTTAAGACAAACTATAAAGCCTTAGACATTACAAGGTTGTTCATCAAGGAGATATTCAAACTGCATGGGTTACCCAGAAGAATCATTAGTGATCATGACTCTCTCTTCACATCACATTTCTAAAGGGCTATCTTTGAAGCCATTGGGACTCAACTCTATTTTAGTACAGCTTACCATCCCCAAATCGATGGTCAAACGGAGCGAGTCAACCAAGTCATTGAGGATATGCTAAGGGCACATTGCTGCCGTGAACCCAAAAAGTGGATCCAATATTTGTCGTTGGTTGAGTTTGCCTACAATGCTTCCTACCAACAAAGCATTCAGATGACCCCTTTTCAAGCATTGTACAGGCACGATTGTCCAATTCCTTTAAACTTTTCAGATCCAACCTTAAGGGTTGAAGCTTCAAGACAAATGCTAGAAGATATGGATGACCAAATGAAGTCAATAAGATAGGATATCCAAGCTACCAAGGATAGATAGAAGGCTTACGTGGACTTGAACGTCAAGATAGATCCTTCGCTGAAGGAGATATGGTCTTCATTCGCGTACGCCCAAAGAAGAGTTCCCTATCCTTGGGAGAATGCAAGAAGCTAAGTCCAAGGTATTGTGGACCTTACAAGATCCTCAAGTGCCTAGGACCTAATGCTTACAGACTTCAACTCCCTGAGAATCTAAAAGTTCATAATGTGTTCCATATCAGTCAAGATAGATCCTTCGCTGAAGGAGATATGGTCTTCATTCGCGTACGCCCAAAGAAGAGTTCCCTATCCTTGGGAGAATGCAAGAAGCTAAGTCCAAGGTATTGTGGACCTTACAAGATCCTCAAGTGCCTAGGACCTAATGCTTACAAACTTCAACTCCCTGAGAATCTAAAAGTTCATAATGTGTTCCATATCAGTCTATTGAAGAAGTATATACCTAACCCTAGTCATATACTTGATGATCAACAAGTTGTAATGCCTAGCCAAGGAGTCCTTGAGCTACTGACAACATCTTAGATATTAGCTAGAGACATTTGAGATCCACAACCTTGAGATAATACCTCGTCCAGTGGAAAGATTATCCCGAGGAGGATGCCACTTGGATGGATGAAAGTACTCTCAACCAACAATACCCCCAGTTCTTCTCGAGATGAGGACATCTCAATTCCTCTAAGCGGGAGAGAATGTAATATTTCCACTCGAAATATTAAGTTGATGGAACCTCAAATGGGCCAGCACTGGCTATGGCACTAGCCGGACCTCATGCTCATAACAGACAAACACACCCTCACAGCCTCGCGGGCCAGGGGCGTCTATCTGCTGCTAAAGGACAAACTGTCCTAAAGCCTAATCTATGCATTTATAGTTTTGTAGTCCAACGTTTTCCTTTCTATAAACTCCATAGAGGGAGAACCCATACACATTGGCAATAAATTCCACGATCATCACATACATGGGAGGCAACATCTCGGTGGAATCACCACGGCCCCACTGCAACTCTCCTACATCGCAGGGATTAGCCCCTTGATGCGGTGCTCAACATATAGAACAAATGAACAAACTCCACTCTTTCATTTTGAAAGTAATCCAGGAGATACCATGTGTCCTTACCAAATAATTTCCCAAGAAACGAATGTCTATCCTAAGGCTTAGGATGCCTTTCCACACTCAAGCGTGGGTCATTGTCATTGAAAACAAATGCTATGCATTCAGTCTTTTGTATTTTGATACCATGATCGACATGCACATGCAAAAGTGGATGATTCTAAAGTGCTCAAACATAATTTTAAATTAGAAACATGTGGTGCACAACCACGCTTTTCAATGCATTTACTAACCCGTTGCGGTGATGTAAGGATAGCCTCGAGACAACACCCGTGCTACTGTCCTCTTAATTAACATACACAGACTCTATGTCATGATATGCATCAGAAAATCAACAACAATCAGCCCGCAAATCACACCATTCAAATATCCCAACCCCCTACGTTTAGGTATTGCTTTCGTTGCATAGGTGTAGAGGTTCATTTTGTCATGTTTTGATGTATAAAAAGCGATAAATCACAAAATTTGACAAAGAGATAGGGCAAACTAAGGCTAAAACTCATGCTTTGCCACTACCATACATCCACAAGCAATCACTATATTTTTCCTTATTTTTGTGAGCCGTATTTCTATTTTTCCCTTAATTTCTCTATTTTTTTGATTTTTTTGTCAATAAAATATGCTATTTTTTTATTTTTCTTGTTCGAATCACTTCAGCATACTAACATTCAATTTATCTTCCATTTTACCCCCATGGGAACACCTTTCACCCACCCGAAACGGAAAAACTACCATTTTACCGCTTAAAAACCGCATTTCGGGTTTACGAGAATTAAATAGAGCATGTAAATCATTGAAAATCAAAATTTTCTGATACATAGCAATTAATCATGATGCAAATAGCACTCAAACAAATTTTCATCCAATAAAAACATCATTACCATCATAAAATATCAAAAACCTTAATTTTTCTTCATAAAAATGGTCATACTGTGTTTTTACGTAACCCGAGACGCCTTAAATGACTACATAACCAGCAGACACAGCCTCCATTGCTCTCAATCCAATGTTGCACATCAATCTTTAGCATCTTCATGAATCTCCATCACCGTTTACTTCAATCCCCTTCCCGGTTCCTCCTTCAAGATGGTGCACATGAACAACCCATAGAGGAGAGAGAGAGGGAGGAGAGAGAAATACTAGATTATGATCTCTTCATCCAGACAGCCATATCTCATGCGAAGATCAGCGATAGAATCAGGAAAGAGAGAGTAGTTGCCGGGTATCATCTGTTAGATAGGTTGCTTTCAGCCTCCATTCATGATCTATGAGGGGGGGCGCAATTTTCGGTGCCTGCTCACGCCATCTCCACATTTTTTTCTTCAAAAATGAGGGAGGGGGGTTAAAGTCCCAAAGGGCACCCCCCCCTTTGGTCCTAAGTTTTGTCCACCTCTTCAAATCTTGGCCAATTTTTGACCTCTTCATCGTCCGGGCTCTATTTCAGCCTCTGAAAAATCGTGCGCGTCCGTCTCATCATCCTGCACTTGATTGGCAGCTCTTGACATCCCGTATGGCAGTCAAAAAAATTATCCAAAATCCACAAGTGTTGCTCGGGCGCCTTTTAAAATCCGTCTTCCACTTGGTGCTTAAAATCGTCCTAGCTGCAGCCGCCGCCTTTGATGTTAAATATTTTTCCTCTAAATTTCAGATTTTTTGGTAAATTTTAGGCACATCTCGGGCTCAAAACTCTGCTCTCATTGGCGACCACGGGATAGGGCGACTCAGCCCGTCGAATCCCATAACAGATCTACATAAAATAACCAAAGGAAGCATCAAGTTGATACAAAATACATACATATTAAACCACAGCACAATGCTCACCCTACCCCCTGACAAAACCAAGGCATGAAATCCACAAGTAAGCCTAGCATAATTTGATAGAAGGTTCGAAGCTAATCACTAACCGACTGCTCCAACACGGCCAAACTAAAATGAACTATCAAAGAGGTTACCCTAAGTGGTGGTCTGAACTACCTACCTAACTAAGAAAAACACAACCAGGAGCTTCTACTAGGCAAGGACTCCTATAGCCTGATCAAGAAGTATTGTCTTTTAGCACATTTCTTCTTTTAGGTTTTTAGTTTCCTATACACGGGCGTGTAAAAAGGAGGGAGCTGAGCGTAGTGACCCAAGGAGAACAGGGCATCGGCCTCAGATCATGTCTCGGTACCCAAGAATCTACCGAGCCCTCGCGAGGCGACACTTAATTCTTTTCTGACGCTCACTTTTATTTTCACTCCAACCTTCCTTACTTTCTTCTTTTCCAGTGAGACGCCACCCCTAGGAAGACAAGGCATCGGCCCCGGGTCTGACTCGTCCCCAGGAACCTACCAAGCCTTCACAAGGTGATGATCAACTGCTTATAGATTTTCCTTTCTTTTCTTTTCTATTTTTATAGGGGTTAGAACCCCTTTTTACACACCTTTGTATATATTTATTTTCTTGGAGATATTCAGGGTTTTTTTCGCCTTTTCTTCTCTCTATCATCATCATTTTTTCCTCTGACAGGCTTCTCTAACTGCCTCACAGCTAACAAGAACTCCTAGAATGGCTGCCTAGCAGGCTAGCAGAACAGGGTCACTAGGACTACTTGAAACAGGTCTTTCGATGCCTAGCAATGTCTTTACAGGAGGCAACGACTACTAAGACCTCCCTCAGACAAACCTAACCTAAACCTGGGACTTCATGACTTGGACGCCGGTCCCCAACAAGAAAAGAAAATCCCCTACAAGTACACAGACACATATAGCATAAAAACACGTTACTCGTAAAGGAGAGATATCACCTGGATAGGGCCATGAGAAGTCTTCGCACAACATAGGCTCCTTCTAAGATCTTCTTTGAACTTGTCTAGCATAGGACTAAAACAAGAAACCATTAACCGTACCCGTACTAAATAGACGATTGGCCCTCTTGGCCTAATGAAATATAGCATTTCACTACAAAAACCGATCGGCCCTCTTGGCCTAAGGAAATAAATCATTAAAACCTCGCAAAACTAGCCCTCTTGGCCTAACGAAATAAAACAGAATAGCACCTACATATCCCTCCCCGAAATAGTACAAATATACAATAACATGCTCCTTTCCAAGGAGGAAAAATAGGGCTTGCAGCCCTAAACTAAATGCATAAGATTATGACCCATCCCTCCTGCATATATAGCAAGAGGTGTACGCATAACATGTTGTCTAATTAGCCTATGGGTCCAGGATAACAACGGTAAATGGGTGTCGGCTACTCTTTGCATCACCCATATCAACCATCACTGGCCATATATTGCATGCTCTAATAACATTCCCCACAAGCGACCAGGTCCTGTCTCATTATTGATAGCAATATCCAAACTAGGACCACGTTGAAGAAAAGGTCTTCTTCATAAGCAAGGTTTGCCAGCGAATCCACAAACTGATTCCAGTAACGTGGAATCAGATGAAGAGACACTCTCTCAAACTCCTCAAGTAAGGTCATGGCAGTTCGATGATACATACAAAGGATAGGATTTTGCACTGTGTATGTCCCATTTAGCTGATTCAAGATCAACTGGGAATCCCCTTTTACTAACAACTGCTGAATACCACCTTGCTTGGCAATATGCAGTCCCATAATCAAGGCTTTATACTCCGCCATGTTGTTAGTGAATCCTACCCCAAGATAAGCACCTAACTTCATTGTAACTCTACGTCGGGGATCTCGGATTACTACTCCAACACTCCCCTTTTTATTAGGGCCCCTAGATGCTCCATCAAAATATAATGTGTACGTCCACAATGGGTTTACATAGCCTGCCATCACAAACTCCTCTATTCGTAATTATGATAGTCAAAATTTAACATGTTTAGAGGATGAACTGATGGCTCCATCCCACCTTCTTCATTGAACTCAACAGGGATACTTGTCAACATTCGTAAGCAATGATGGCAGAAGACTTTGATCTCCTACACAAAGGTTCCGTCTTCTTGCTCAATCACTTTATATCCTTTGCTCCACCAGATAAGTTTCCCCTGATGGTATCTCTACTCTAGATATGGGTGCTCCAAATAAGGAATTAACAGCCCCATCAACCAACTTTAAGCTCTTTTACAGGTCTCAAATCAGCACCAGCATGGACCTGCAATGCATTGCTCCGTGTTAGCATACTTAGAAATAATAAGGTTTAATCTTATTAAGATTAACCTTATTTTTAAATTCTACTCCCTCCAGATCAGCTAGTAGAGCTATAGACCTATTTTTTCCTATCCCGACAATCTTGTAGGGGCCCCTTGGAAGATGGACGGCCACCAATATCCAGCTCTTAAAGCTTTCTGTGCCATCAACCGTCCAGCAAAGTTCCCTCCACATGCAGAGTCATGGCACTCTTCCAAGATGAAAGGAAGCTCGTCAGGCATCACACATCAGTGATAGATATCATCAACACCATGCCGATATAGTGTTCCTGAGATCAAGGAAAACTTCAAAGCATGTTGTCTGATTTTCCTCTTTTCTGATTTTGATAAGCCAGCTTCAATCTCTCCTGTTGATAGATAATGCGTGATAGTAGCATACCAAGATGGGATAGAAGCTGTATCAATTTTAAACATTTCTTCAATATCACTTCCTTCAGCCAAAGTCTCTTTCGGCTCCCCAAAATCCACAAGGCATTCCACAATCCCCTGCAACCTCGGTGGCTTACTCTTAATCTCATAATCGAACTGCTGCAAAGTGATTAACCACTTTGCCAGACGATTAGGTAGTTGCAGCTTGTTCATAAGCAATCTAAGCCCTTTCGCCTTCATATAGAATTTTTTAGTCGCAAAGACCATTGCAAGGCACAACTTCTCCATATAGGTGTAGTTAATTTTTGATATGCCCAATTTTCGACTAGCAAAAGCTATCGGATGATACCACTTTTCCTCCCAAATTTGGGCTAAACACAACTGATACTATGCATGGTGGCTGCTGAAAATATGTAAAATACCTCACCTCTTTTAGGTGCTTTTAAAACTAGTGCTTTTACTAGCTCATGTTTCACATCCTTGAAAGCTACCTTACAAGGGTCTCTCCATACAAATAGACAACTAAAGGATAATAAGTTCGTTAATGGCAATGTCCTTTCTGCCAAGGCATTTATAAACCTTAGATAGTACCCTATCGATGACAGAAAGCTATGTACCTCTTTCGGAGTGTGTGATGGAATCATGGCGACTATAACCTTGATCTTTTCAGGGTCAGTTGTTGCGATCCCCACTGAACTGACCACATGACCTAGCAATAGCCCATAAGGCACTCCAAAGACACACTTCCGTGGGTTAAGAGTGATACAAAATTTTCTGTAGTGCTCAAAGCACTTTCTTAAAATAATCAACATCCTTTCCCTTATAGTGGCTGCCCCTAGGTCATCGATAAATACTTTCAACTCATCTGGGAAGATGTCACCAAAGGTCTTGTCTATTGTTCATTGGCATGATCCAAGTGCATTGCACAATCCAAAGGCCATCACATGGTACGCAAAAGTACCAAAGACAGTGATGAAAGTTGTTTTCAACTTGTCCTCTTCTGCAATTTCCATTTGGTTATAACCCGCAAAGCAATCCATAAACGAATATATTTCCCTACCCGCTAATTGATCCAAAATCTGGTCAATGAATGGCAACGGGTAGTAATCCTTAACCGTCTGCTTATTCAGCTCTCTAAAATCTATACATAGTCGGATATGGTTGTTTTTCTTCTTCCTGATGACAATTGGTGAACACCATTCTGTGTGTTGTACTACAGGGAAGATTAAATCAGCTTTCTATAGCTTCTGTAACTCCTCAAACAGCCCGTCCCTCAATCCAAAAGGCATATGCCTTACCTTTTAACGCATAGGATGACTGCCTTCTTTTACAAGAATAGTATGAATAGCCAGGCTAGGAGGAATGCCTCTTAGCTCGTCATAACTCCAAGCAAAGATGTCGCGGAATTCTTGAATCAAGGACACATAGTCCTCCCTTTCTGTTGAACTGAGCATGGAACCTAATTTAATTGGCCACGAATCATCCGGTGTGCCAAGGTTCAACTCAATCACATCCACGTCTCTTATCCTATCTTGTGGCTCTATCGGCTCATTCAGAGTTATCTGATAAATATCCTCTGTAGGACCCTTCTTTAGATTCATCACTAGATGATGTCTCACTACCAGATAGATCATCTACTGTTTCTAATTTAGTAGAGGATAAAGGAGCTCTCTCACTTTGAGGAGACTCAGGGTAAGCATCGACTATTACTCAGTTAGCACCTCTACTAGAACCACTCGACTGGCGGGTATATCGACTTGACAGTCTATTCGTAAGATCCAAGGCCTGCCTAGCAAGACTCGATAGCTAGGACGTCCTGCAAATCTTATCACCCTAAACTCCAAGAAGCATTCTACACTTGCAACTATAACATGGACTTTAGTAACACAACCTTCTAGTTGCCTTGGACTATCGTCAGCCATTCTAAGAAGGGTGGAGCTATCTTCTTGGATGTCTAGACCCAACCTCTCCATCAACTCTAAACTCATGATATTGATGGAGGACCCAGTGTCTATAATAGCATTCTCCACTAATATTCCATCTACGTATGCTGGAACCCTAGGGCAATTCTTTTCAGTATGATCAAACCAATCTTCCCCTACTCGTGCTATGCCCAAAGGTTCTACAATATACCCAATATGCACGATCTTCTTGAATTCCTTGCGTACTCCTAGAGATAATTTAATCAACTGTAAGAGGTTTACATCTAGTTTGACTTCGCAAAGAGAACTTACTAGACCAAAATCATGATAGGTAGCCAAAGCTCTCTTTTCTCGCCAAACCATCCTTTCTTTTGGTCTCGGGACCAGCTTTGGTGCTTCTTTTTTTGCTCTTTCCTTCTTTCTTGGCACTTCCTCATCCTTCTTAGGATCGACTTTTTTGTCAACAGGCCTTAGAGGTCCACCTTCCACGCCAGGATTCAAGACTTGCGTCCCCTTATCCCCTTGCTTAGGGTTTCCCTCGACCGGTTTTACATTATCTTTATCACCCTCTTTAGCCCTTTGGCTTCTTGTCACAGCTCATAGGTTAGAGGTTTCAACGCCAATGATGCATACAGCCTCGATAAGGTTGACTCCATTGCCTTGTGGCAACTCCTCTATAGTGGTCTTTCCCCTTTGTAGTATTTGTCTTGGTCCATCATTTTGCTAGAGGTTACTACCTTGCACTCTATGATTAACTGGACCTGGCTGTTTACTCCCTTGTTGGAGGGAACTAATCTTACTCCAACAAGTAGCAGCTAAGTGGCATGACTTCCCACAAATACCACATTTAATATTTGGATAGTTTCTAGGGAAACTTTGTCTACCACACCACTTACAGCTCAATCTTGAGGGACCACCCTCTTTAGGGCGTCAACTCCCTATCAGATTCTGCTGCTTCTTCAAGAAATTTATGTCAACAACTATTTGCCGATATTGTTCACAAATCATATCAGTGTAGTGCTTCATCATATCCTTAACTTCGCCAAGGACATTAGAGGCACTCGACTCATAGCTTCACCAAGGACATTAGAGGCAGTCGACTCATAGCCTTGATCGTCTATCCGTTGTTCCATTGGCCTAAAAATTTGATTGGGCATTGGTTGTTGACTCATAGGAACCACATTAGGGTTCAAAACTTGGCCTCCAACATTTGGTGGAGCCACCTGACTAGTCATAGGCATGGTCACACTGGGAGGAGCTGGCAGCAAAGGTACATTTTGAACCATGCTTCCTCTCCCATTAGGGTTATTCATAGACATCCCTTGGCTTCCATTCATCAATGGTAAATTGCCTCCAGGTACTAAACCCGCATTAAGATTTAATCGAGAGAAGTAGGCCATTTGTAATCGTGACTCTACTCCTTCTGCCCGCATGATGGTGGTGTCTATATCAGCCAAAGCCACACTGCTCAATTGTACCTGAATATTGAAATCCAATCCATGCAAGAAGTATTGCAATTGGGCAGCCGACGGAATGGGAATGTAAGTTTGTAACTTACGAAACACTTCCTTAAGCTGCTTGGCATAGCGTTTCACATTCTCATGGGGATCTTGGCATGTTACATTCAAAACACGCAACCAGTATTGGCCACCTCTTTCAGGGGCATATTCTCCTCGGAAAGCTGCATAAAATTGGTCGATTGTGGTTATGGTTTCAGTATCTATGCTATGATACCATACTATAGCCCTTCCTTTTCATGTCATGTTAAAGAACATCATAAGATGTCCCTCATCTTGGATGCGGTAATTAAATATTAATATTTGGAATTCACAAATGTGAAACTCTGCATCTTCTTTGGCTAACCCATTAAAAATGGGCAAAAGCACTCCTAAAGCTGGTAGATCCAGCGTCCCTGCAGGAATTGCAATGGGTTGTGCCATGATGACAATCGGATTAATAATAGGAATTTGGACTAATGGGATCACACCCCCACTTGAAGCCTGTTGACTTGGTGGAAGAGAGGAAGAACATGTGCTTCCTCTTGCACCTAAAGGACTATGTGCAATAGTTGGGTTACTAGGACCACTGCCTCTTATGCGTATCAGGCTACTCCTTTGAGGAGAATAGCGACTTACAATCTCCAATCGTCATCTAGCCCTCTCAGCACGTTCTACTTTTTGTATTTTGGCTTGACGGCCCTTGTCAGAGGACATAAACCAACTTTTTGGTCCCTAAAAACCCTATATTCGAGAACAACCACTTGTTGGCAGCTCCCGGCAGATGCACCACTGATGAGACCTCAAATGGGCCAGCACTGGCTATGGCACTAGCCGGACCTCATACTCATAACAGACAAACACACCCTAACGGCCTCGCGGGTCAGGAGCGTCTATCTAGTACTAAAGGACAAACTGTCCTAAAGCCTAATCTATGCATTTATAGTTTTGTAGTCCAACGTTTCCCTTTCTATAAGCTCCACAAAGGGAGAACCCATACACATTGGCAATAAATGCCATGATCATCACATACATGGGAGGCAACATCTCAGTGGAATCACCATGGCCCCACTACAGCTCTCCTACACCGCAGGGATTAGCCCCTTGATGCGCTGGTCAACATATAGAACAAACAAACAAACTCCACTCTTTCATTTCGAAAGTAATCCAGGAGATACCATGTGTCCTTACCAAATAATTCCCTAAGAAATGAACGTCTATCCTACGGTTTAGGATGCCTTTTCACACTCAAGCATGGGTCATTATCATTGAAAACATGAGCTATGCATCCAGTCTTTTGTATTCTGATACCATGATGGACATGCACATGCAAAAGTGGATGATTCTAAAGTGCTCAAACATAATTTTAAATCAGAAACATGTGGTGCACAACGAGGCTTTCCAATGCATTTACTAGCCTATTGCGGTGATGTAAGGATAGCCCCAAGACAATACCCGTGCTACTATCCTCTTAATTAACATACAAAGACACTATGTTATGATATGCATCAGAAAATCAGCAACAATCAGCATGCAAATCACACCATTCAAATATCCCAATCCCCTATGTTTAGGTATTGCTTTCGTTGCATAGGTGTAGAGGTTCATTTTGTCATGTTTTGATGTATAAAAAGCGATAGATCAAAAAATTTGACAAAGAGATAGCGCAAATTGAGGCTAAGATTCATGCTTTGCCACTACCATACATCCACCAACAATCACTATATTTTTCCTTATTTTTGTGAGCCATATTTCTATTTTTTTCTTTTTTTTCTTTTTTTCTTGATTTATTTATCAATAAAATATGCTATTTTCTGATTTTTCTTGTTTCAATCACTTCACCATACTAACATTCAATTTATCTTCCATTTTACCCCCATGGGAACACCTTTCACCCACCCGAAACGGAAAAACTACCATTTTACCGCTTAAAAACCGCATTTCGGGTTTACGAGAATTAAATAGGGCATGTAAATCATTGCAAAATCAAAATTTTCTAATACACAATAATTAATCATGATGCAAACAGCACTCAAACAAATTTTCATCCAATAAAAACATCATTACCATCATAAAATATAAAAAACCTTCATTTTTCTTCATAAAAATGGTCATACCGTGTTTTTACGTAACCCGAGACGCCTTAAATAACTGCATAACCAGCAGACAGAGCCTCCATTTCTCTCAATCCAATGTTGCACATCAATCTTCAGTATCTCCATCAATCTCCATCACTGTTTCCTTCAATCCCCTTCCTAGTTCCTCCTTCAAGATGGTGCACATGAACAACCCATAGAGGGGAGAGAGAGTGAGGAGAGAGAAAGACTAGATTCTGATCCCTTCATCCAGACAGCCATATCTTGCGTGAAGATATGCGATAGAATTAGGAAAGAGAGAGAAGTTGCCGGGTATCATCTGTTAGATAGGTGGCATTCAGCCTCCATTCATGATATATGAGGGGGGGGACAATTTTTGGTGCCTACTCACGCCATCTTCTTCACACCATCTCCACTTTTTTTTTCTTCAAAAATGAGGGAGGGGGGTTAAAGTCCCAAAGGCACCCCCCCTTTTGTCCTAAGTTTTGTCCACCTCTTCAAATCTTGGCCAATTTTTGGCCTCTTCCTCGTCCGGGCTCCATTTCAGCCTCTGAAAAATCCTGCGCGTCCGTCTCGTCATCCCGCATTGACTGGCAGCTCCTGACATCCCGTACGGCAGTCGGAAAAATTATCAAAAATCCACAAGTGTTGCTCGAGCGCCTTTTAAAAGTCGTCTTCCACTTGGTGCTTAAAATCGTCCTAGCTGCAGTCCCCACCTTCGATGTTTAATATTTTTCCCCTAGATTTCAAAATTTTTGGCAAATTTTAGGCACATCCTGGGCTCAAAACTCGACTCTCATAAGTCAACCTTAAAACCCGCACATCCCGCACAATAAGAGACCCCAAAGTGATCCCCCACATCGAAAAATGTTGGCGGTTAAACGCTTACCCCACGCGCGCGATAATAATCCCCATCCGCATTGTGCAAATAAGGCCAAGGTTAAAACCCGCAAGCCGCACAAGAACACCCTTCTTGAAAAAATGGGCAAATGGATAATGGTTGAGATTAAGGCAATTGTTTTAAATAATTACCCCCTCCCCTCAGCCGATGCATGGCAGGGTGAGAGGGAGTGTAAGAGAAAGGCGTAGTGGTGTGGGGAAGCATGAGGGGGGAGGCACACAAGCCACGTGTGTGGCTACCTCTCCCCCCCCCTTTCCTATATGAATCCCCCTCCCCTTGAGCTTGAAGGAGGAAAAAGAAGGATCTATGCTACTACTGAAAGGAGGAGAGGAGACCATGATCGGCGGCCGCTGGAACCAGGCCGCCGCCATCCTCCCCCCACTTCGCCTACTGATGCCGCACTGGACCACCGTCGCCTCATCTCCATTGCCATCACCTACATAATCATCATCCCCACCTCCTTCGTCGTCATCTTTCCCCTTCCAAATCATTCGCTCCTCCTACATCATCCTGTACCCAGAAGCTTCTCAGAAGCTTCTTAAGATAAGGCTTCCATAATCCTTGTCCACACGGCTTATCCCTGGTTTCCTAAAATCCAAGTCCTGTAAAGGGCATTCCTGCGCAAGGGAGAAGTAGGCAGGTTTTTGAGGTTGAGTTTCCAAGCTTGGAGGGAATTCGGAGATTGCATAAAGGCGAGGACAAATCGTGGAGTCCAAGTCCACTACATCAACGATGGCTCCAAAGCCAAAGACGCAAGGCACACACGCGGGAGCCTCGAACCCAAGATTACACGTGGACATCGCCAATTTCATAAGTAAGTTGTGAATACAAATTACTCATTCATCTTACGAGTTTTAATTGCATGTTGCTCTTTGCTTGCATCTCCAAAAATGACAAGCCCAATTGCATATTGCATAGGTTAAAATGATAAAAATCTGATTAAATTCATCCTTGTCTTCCTTGCATGAAAAAAACAAGCGCATAATGCATCTAGGCAATGATTTCCTAGATATGATTTGTAAGAAACAAACGTTAACATCCATTAGAATATTGTCCAAAAAATTGCATTGCATGAAAAGAAAACCATGAACTTACTTGTTGTATGCGAAGATGCTTAAGTCAGGTTAAGTGCCGCGGAATAAGTCAACATTAGTCTTATCATATTCGTCATGCATGAACTTCATTTATCAAAGTTGTATCTAGAAAAGGTTGCATTAAAGCCTGAAATTCAATTGCATTAAACGAAAGGCAAGTTCTTGACGTAAATCTATGTAGGTTTTATGCAAGTTATTCCCCAAATTGTCATTCATCATGATTTTTGCAAGGAAAGGAAATGGTCTTTGCAAACCTTATAGTTGCATAGAGGTAATTACTATGATTCGCATACTTGCATGGAATGTTGCGTCTTGAATTTAGATTATTTACATCCCTTAGGAAAAGTATTCGCATCTCTTCTAAGCAAAGATCACTCTCGTCACGAGAAAATTAGATCATTTTAGGTAGATCACTTGTAAGGGTATAACCCTCAAGGGATTCGTAAAAGCATAACTAGTTGGTACGACGAACACTTCAAAGTGCTAGGTAGGGTTTAGCACGTTAAAAATTCTGCCTAGTATAGCACTTGGGTCGCCAAGTCAAGACTTTCGGTCCTACCCATATTCATGGAATGTTGGGTTAGTTAGACGCCCATACAATAATGATCTAGGTTTTTACCCTAAGGATCAATCGACCTAATACTAAACCTCCGATTAAGTTTAAAAACCCTAGGGCCAAAGGTTATTGGCCTAGTATGGTTAGGGTTGGGTTGGGTCAAGAGGACTCCCAAACCCTACATCTTAGCCAAACATATTTCTTGACCAAGAAATGCCGTTTGATGGGAGAAATGATCCCACAAGTTAAGTGCGACACTTGTGCACAAGTTGCAACATCACATGGCTTTGTGTTTTAATCACAAGATAGATTTGCCACTCCTTGGAATAAGGTTGGCAGGCTCTAGCGCAAGTCTAACTTACAAGAGGTTGAGTAATCATCCTGCTACATCACCCTTCCTTGGGCTGATTTTCCAAGATAAGGAAGTTATGTATTACCTAGCAAGCAGATTGACTAATCAAGTTAGGGCGACGAAGTTACCTGAGATTTACTGTCTTAGTTTAAGGAACCTAAGGTATTTGCTAATTTGGGTTGACAGGGTATGACCCTAACCCAAGGATAAAAGGGTAAGCAAAAAACCCATGGGGATCTTTCCAAGTCGCAATTGATCTCAGATCGAATACTGGACACATTCGGAGAAGAGGATTCACACCTTAGCAGTTGGCCAAATGAATGACCACTAGATTGATTGTGTTTGTACAGTTAGGAGCACTGTTTGTACTTCTTTGCTCAAGGAATCTAAGGCTGGAAAATAATTAATTGCTTCAGGTTGAAGGCCTGGAGGGAGAGGCAGCATCAGTTACCCCCAACTATCTTCCTGACCCTAACCAAGGGGGTTGTTAGCCATGCTAGGAACGTGAACCGAGCCCACCGCGAGAGGTCTCTCGGTTGGGTGCTACTTGGAGTAGGAGGATGCTTGGGTGCTAGGAGGGCTCTGGCCATAAATCCCTTGCCTCCGGGCCCTGCACAAGAGGCCGACGTGACTTGGAATTAGATCTCGAGGCCCGAATACTAGTCTACGGGCAGAAACTTGGATTGGTAATACCTGAGGATTGATGGATTGCCTTCGGACAGATTATGGATTAGCCTACGGGTTGGATTATATGCTGTATTCCAAAGATAAATAAGATCAATTGTTGAAAAGGAACTTGTTTGACACTATTTTTCTATGGCAAGTGCTAAGATTACGTGAAGGAACTGGTGACTAATTGGCTAATTAAGGAAGCTGTTTTATGTGTGTCCAACTAAATGTGGTAGATAATTAGACAAGTAAAGCAACCCTGAGGAAAGTGCGGTGGATGTGGCCATGGGTCCATCCTACGGATGGATGGTCCCGGTTGGCTGGGAACTTTTCTCAAAGGAAATGAATAGCAAGGAACATTAACCTAGAGTCTAGGACACTAGAATCCCAATTTATGTTGTTTTAGGGGAAGGGAATGGGACTATGCCTTATGGGCATGGAGGTTGAGCTTTGCATCCCTCTCGTTTCCCATTCTCCTTGAACCAAGTGTAGCATGAATCCGCTTCGACCATGACATTTCTGCATAAAGTAGTTTGCCTGGGTGTTCGACGCTAACTGCCGTTCTAGGAAATTGACCACTAGGAAAACCCTGATTCAGGTCAGTCCTAAGTGGGAATGGACGGGATGCTTCCGCTTCATGGTAGACTCAGGAAGACCTAGATCGCAAACCCCGTGACATTCCGTGGGAGTGCCAGGTGGCACTTTCTGGACTCTCTTCTCGATGGGTTGCTAAGACGTGTCCTACGAGCGAACAGGTGGACACATTACAAGTACGCTTTCAAGGTTGAAGTTCTTAGAGAAAACCTTGAATATCTGGTCACCTTGGTTGGCAATGATAGTCTCGTGGATCCACTCATCAAAGTGTGTGTGAGCATCCATCGTAGCAGGTAGGAGGGATGTGGTGGATATAAAGAGATGAAGAGACAAAGTGTGAAATGAAACAGTGAAACAAGAACTAAACTAGTTCCACCTTAAAAACCTTAAGTTTTAAACATTAAGGATTGTTCACATACGATATTTACTTATGGTTGTGCTTATGTCTTTGTAAAGTTTACATGCATATGTAAATGTGTTGATGAGAAAAGTGTATAACAAGTGTATGCTTTTGTATAAATACCATAATTTTTAAATATTACAAGTTTGTAAGCAACAATATTCTATTGGCCAAAAAAATCCAAAAATTTATAGATTCTGGATATTACAACTTGTGGTGTTGGGATTTTTAGGGAGACTCTACAATTTCTATAATATGTGGAGCCACACACTTTCCTTTGGTAATAGTATCCTCAGCTAGGCTTCGAATTTTCCTACCATCTAGTTTAAAATAGAAGCTAACATGTGGATTTTGCATTAACATTGTAATTTCCTGGCACATTATACTCAAGGGCCAATCATCCTCCATTTGCAACACTTGGGGCTTGTGGCCCTCTCAAATGACAGTAACATCCAGGACTGCACTTTCATGCATATCTTGATCAAGGCACAACCATTTACCGTTGAGCATCCTCCATCTACAATACTTGAACACTAGGCATAAAGTTTGTCGTGCGACAAAGTATCTGTATGTGGAAAGGAAAGTTAGCCAATTCATCCCAAAGTAAGATAATAGTCAACTAAGAGAGAAAAATTCTACCTGAAAGCCATGTCCCTTGTTGTGACTTGACACTCCACTATGTCAGGACTGTGAGTTATTTTTTATGTCCAAGTTTTTCCTAGAATCCTTGTTACATAATCCTTTGATGTATTTTTTATGATGTACGTGCTTTTGGTACGTCTCAAACCCTTACATTCCTTGAATATGTGTGCAAAAATTGCAATCAGTATGAACCGGCTTAGATGTATATTCTTTAAGCCGATGCTTGGCTTCATAGAATTCAATATGTCTGCTAAAATTTTTTGTGCTAGACATGTGCAAAATGTGGCTACTTCACAATGGCCATTCTATGCTATTGAGATTCGATATATGCATAGACTCAAGGGTTCCATATTCTCGACTCCCCTCTTGGGCAATATGTACTTGGAGTCATAGAAAAAAACAAGGTCCTCTGTGAGATGCTTAGCTGTACACTCCTAAAAGAGCAATCTACCAATTTTGGGGTGGTAACACTTAAAGGAACCATTGAAACTCTCAACATTTTGCCACTCACAGCAATCCAAAGGGTATACTTCTGTAAATACGAGACAAGTTGTTACATAGGTATCATGAAATTTCTCATTCTCAATGAGTTGCAAACACTTACTGTTTGCAATGTTTCGTTGAAAGGGCACAATGGGCGCAATATGTATTTGTTTTTGCATGAATACATGTTGTAAAAACACCTCTATTACAAGGTGAGAGTCAACATTCCTTTGTCTGAGAGCTAAAATTTTACCCTTCTAGTGCTTTGATACATCTGCAATTGCAAATGCTTTCACCCTGAAAGCTCCCTTCATACTTGGATGCATATGTACCCAAGATGAGCAATGATACAGATCAATGATCCAATTCCCTTCTTCATCTTTTTTGTTACGTACTTCTATCGAGAGAATTCTTATTCTTCTCTCAAGGATTATAACCTATGCATTAGATGTAAAAAAGTATGTATTAACCCCTAAATAATAAGCATTTTAAGTCTATCCAGTAATTGCCAATATGTAATACAAATCATCATGGAATTAAGAGATGTTTACACTTTTGTAAATAGACATAAACATCGATATCAAAACACATTTGGATATATAGATCAACACAAAGTATAGATTTAATTTCAAGGCATCACTTTGTGGCATGGATTTTTCTTGCATTGATATTGCTAATGATGGGGCTGAGCTTTCAGCCATACATGCTGATCATATTTGTCATGTGTCTACTTTGGAAATCTTTGATGAGTCTTTGTATATACAGGAGAGTATTTATAGATTGGTCATTATCTAAGTACCATATCTAGACAAGAAGGTGGAGTGATGCAAACTTCAAGAAGATCAGGAGAAAAGCTTATGGTTTCTTCTTGCAAAGTGGGCTACTTTGGAAGCATCCATGAAACCGAGGAGAAAAACCATTGAGAGTTGTCTGTGATAGAGCTTCACAAGTGTGGATCATGAAAGAATTTCATGAAAGTCTTTGGGCTAGACATTGAGTTCTCTGGGTGATGAAAGGGAGCAACGGATCGAAGGTTGGACTCGAGAGCTATGGCAAGAGAGCAAGAGGACCTACTTTCCCACAATAATCACAAGTAAGATTAGACTTACAGTCATTGAACTTACTACGATACTATCCACGAACTTTTCTTCAATTTGCACACTAGGTGCTCCCTGCCAAGTTCTGCAAAGCCCTTAGGCTGCTCCACATAAATCTCATCATGCAAGTCCCCATGTAAGAAAGCTGTCTTGACATCCATTTGGTATAAATCCAAGTCAAGCTGAGTAACCAAAGCCAAGACTAAGCGTAGGGTGGTCATCTTAACCATAGGAGAAAAGACCTCATTAAAGTCCACACCATGCTCCTGCTTAAAACCCTTTGCTACCAATCTAGCCTTGTATGCCAGCTTGGGGTGTCCAGGGGTACCTTTTAGCTTGTACACCCACTTGCATGGCAAAGCCTTCTTGCCCGTAGGCAAGGAAAACAAATCCCAAGTGTCATTCTTATGTAGGGAGTCTATCTCAGACTGCTTAGCACTCTCCTAGGAGGGATTGTCACCCCTATGCATAGCCTCATCATAGGTGAAAGGATCTCTTGCATTTGTAACCAAGACATAATGCATCGAGGGCTGAAATCTATCAGGTGGATGTCTATCTCTAGTAGACCGCCGTCTCACAGTAGGCTCTACTGCCTGCCCAGCTGCGTGTCCAACACCCTAACCATGAGCATCTTCTACAGCTGTAGGCTGTCCAATTGGCTGCGTGGGAGCTCTCGGCTCCTCCTGAAATATGACCCTGCGGATCTCAACAACTCTCTCAGGCTGCCTATGCATTTTGTCTTCATGGAAGACTACATCATGACTACGGATGAATTTCCGCGCCTGCGGATCCCAGAGATGGTATCCTATCTCGCTTGAATCCCCATAACCAGGGAAAATGCATTTGACACTCTTGGGATCCAGCTTACTTCTCTTGTCCCTAGTCACATGGCAAAATGCCTCACATCCAAAGACATAGAGATGCGCATAAGAGGGAGGTTTTCCAGTCCATACCTCCTCTACAACCTGGAAATCCAAACCACTAGAGGGTGATCTATTTATGATATGCACAGCTGTACTAACTGCCTCAGCCCAAAAGCTTTGTGGTAGGCTTTCATGGCTAAGCATACTGCATACACGCTCCTGGATGGTTCTATTCATTTTCTCAGCCAAACCATTCTAGGGGAGGTGTAGGGGACGGTCAACTGACGCTTAGTACCCCTCTCATCACATAACTGCTCAAAAGCACGTGAGACATACTCACCCCCATTATCTGTCCTTAGGCATTTTAGCATATAAACAGACTAGTTCTCAACCAATGCAAGCCATCTCTGAAACACAGCCAAGACATCGGATTTCAGCTTAATGGGATAAGCCCAAACTTTTCGTGAAAAATCATCTATGAATGTAACAAAATACTTTGCACCACCCATAGACTGACAAGGCATGGGCCCACAGACATCCGAATGTACCAATGCCAAGGGCTCACTCATGCATGGCCTACCAGACTTCTTATGCGTAGACCTAGTCTGCCTGCCATAAAGACAATGCTCATATGAATCAAAACATGCATAATCAAGGGGCGGTAAGTACTGCAAACCAGAAAGCATTTTCATTCCCTTCAAAGACATATGGTTCAAACAGGCATGCCAAAGAGATACATGTGGGATAGAACCCATAGACAAAACATGATCAAGGGAAGAAGATGATACAATCAAGGGGTAGAGACTGCCAGCCTTGGCACCTCTCGCAATCATAAGTCTGCCACAAGTGTTCTTCCATGCATAGTCTCCAAAAGATACATGATAACCTGTGTCATCAAGCTATCCAGCTGACGTGAGACTACATGTCAAAGCAGGTACATGACATACATCTTGCATAACAAAACTGCTGCCAGAAGGAAACTGCAGCCTAACATCACCAATGCCCACAATATCAAGAGAGCTATCATCACCCAAGCACACAAAACCCGAAACAATACGGTATGAGTGAAACCACTCTCGGCAAGGTGTCACATGAAAGGACGCACTTGAGTCCAAGAGCCAACACTGTGCATACGTAAAGTGTATCTCTATCATTTGCGAAGCACTAGAAGAAGCTGCTAGGATATAATCATCATCATCAACATTCTCAGGCTGCATAACATTGATCTCTTCAATTTTAACACTGGGCTTTGCAGGTACTATGCTGCGATCAGAAGACTTATCCTGCACTTTGTCTTTCCCCTTATCTTTGTGCCTTTCATTGCGCAATTCATGGCATTGCGGCCTAGTATGTCCCTTTTTTCCACAATGGTGACAAGTAACATCTGCATTTCTGCCACGGGATTGGCTACGTGACTTCCCACAAGACTTGGACTGAGATTTCTAAGAATCCCGTCCATGGCCACTACCATTGGCATGCTTTCTATATCCATCATTCCTGACTCTAACTGTCATAGCATGAGACACACGAGAGGTATTCAAATTCTTACGGTTAACCTCTTCCTGCAGAAGAGCACTCTCAACATCAAATAATTTCAAGGTAGCAGTAGAGGCACATCATGTAGTGCAGAATACATCCCATGACTCATTAAGAGTACTAAGCAAGAAAAGAGGAGTGACATCCTCTGCAAAAGTGATGTTTTGCAAAGTCAAGTTCTTGAGTATAACATGGAACTGGCTCAAGTGAGTAGACATAGTCACATTCTCCTTCATGTGTAGATCCATAAGCTACTTCAGCCAATACGTTTGAATCGCTAGACTTTTCTTGTCATAGAGATTTTTTATCTTTTCCCACAACTTCCTTGCACTCATTTCTTCCTCAAATACATTGTAGTGAACCTGTTCTATGAGAGATAATACAATGGTGGACTTGCATAACTCATCAAGCTCAAGCCATTCCTCATCTAGCATAGTTGCAGGCAGATGCTCGCTTAACCTCAAAGGTTTGATCTGCGATTTTTGCACCAACACCTGCCAAATCTAGCTCTTCTAATAAGAGTAATTCGTACCATCAAGCTTAGTGATGTTGAAAATAGCATGATAAGTGGACGAACTCGCCATAATGCAGGCTGAAAGACGATAGACAGTTCAAAACTGCTTACTGTTTACTGCATAAAATGACAAAAAAATCACCAAAATTGAGGGAAAATGGCAAGAAAAGTGGAGCCAAAGATGCTACCCACCAAGTATTAGTGAAAGTACATCATTTTAGAGTGTTTCAGCATGAAAAATCTATGCCAGTCCATACATATATGCTTGCTATAATAAAGTTCAGATTTCAGTAAAAGAGAGCTAACAATGCCAAAATCGGATCCCAAGGCAATCAGATATTGCCAAGACCAAATCCAGCATCATGCGGGCATAGCATAAGCATATGATGGCCGATAAGCATGAATCCAACACCCAAGTATGTCATACAAACATCGGCCAGTGAGTAGGCACACCCCCCAGTCAACAGGGCAAAGTGTTCCTGCCACTATCAAAACTTGACACAAGTAGATGTCAATTCACAAAGATGTAGATCCAAAACTGAGACTTAGCTCATAAGCATACAGTGAACCAAGACATATGATGTATCATCCCAAAAGATAAGAAGTCCCAAAGTCTCAAGTGTCTGTAACTACTCAATGGCATGTAACGGCTCAATGCATAAAAGTATCTCCTGCTCAATGTCTGATAAGCATTCAAGAATGCTCCCACTGGCACAAAAGTCCTATGTACGAGCTCAAGAGCTCAAGCCAAGGCAAGACACAGTGCCAATGACATAAGTCCAAGACAATACATCAATAGTATATCCCGAACATGTAGGCGGCCGTATGTAGCATCCGTAAGCATGTAAGACATCAAATACATCCCAATCCAAACTCTAACAAGCCAAGTAACATCCAAGACTACTCTAGATAATCCAAAATGCATCCAAGGTGGAGCTTCAATGAGCACTCAAGCTCAACGTATGCATAGGGTAATCAACCGCGACATGAGCATCAAGCCGTAAGCAATGGGTATGCATAAACCCAAGAAGCATCACTGTAAAAGCATATACCAATGTCAATAAGTGCAGGCTGAAATAAGCTCAAGCTTCCAAAAGCATCTGGATTCAATGACAAGCTCAAAGTTGTCCCTCGATGATCAATACATCATAGCATAACCCAAGATATACATCCAGAACCAATAGGCATATGTCAAAGTATGAAAGATAGCTTCAGCCCAAGAGTATTCAGCATACATTTACTATTATAAACCGTGTATTTCTAGCCCCAAAATCAGGCCAAAATCATAGCATTACATGTAGCTTCAATCCCCCAATCAATCGAGATGCAATAGGCATTAAACCGGTTATGTAGTCATGCCCAAAAACAAGCATAGGAATACAAATACATGCTATCTCAGACCTGAAATCTGTTGCAAAAGATTCTATCATCAGAATTTGGCAAATCCGACATCACCATCATGTCCGGAGCATGCCAAAACCCCAACTTAGACTCTTACATTGCTTGAATCGAGTTCCGAATGCTCGAGATATATGACAAAAAGAGTGATTTTTTTGCCAGATTTTGAAACAGGCGCAAAAAAAACGTGAGCTAGCTGGGGGGTCTGCTCTCCCACATGTCAATAATGGGGCCCAAAGGGGGCACAAATGAGGGTCAAAGAAGGCCTACACCAAGCCTCAACAAGCCTTGATAGGCTGGAAGCAAGATCCAAGTGAAGGAAGCTTCAAGAGGTGTGAGCT
Source organism: Lygodium microphyllum (assembly GCF_053477565.2). NCBI lineage: Eukaryota > Viridiplantae > Streptophyta > Polypodiopsida > Schizaeales > Lygodiaceae > Lygodium > Lygodium microphyllum. Next base: position 26,174,658 of record NC_141157.1, read on the forward strand.
ATGGCTGCCCACAACTTGTTTACAGTTTGTGAGACCTGAGAACTGAAGTAAAACTCTGAAGAAAATGATCAAATACCTTTGATGTAATGCCCTGAAGGTGCCCAACAATGCCGAGAAGGTGCTCGGGAAGCCGAGGAGTGACGGGAGCTTGAAGGAGTTGGATATGGCTACCGAGAAGGAGACCCAATGCAAGTAGGGAGTCGATGGGATGCTGAGAATGCCACGAACCAAGCTCAAGAGTTGGAAAGCAAAGCTCTGATACCAGTTGAAAGGGAGCGACTGATTGAAGGTTGGACTCAAGAGCTATGGCGGGAGAGCAAGAGCAAGAAATGGGAACTCCAACAGTCACAATGTGTGATCGGGCCTTCCTTTATTCAAACTGTCACTAAAAGAATAAAGAATAAAGTGGAGGTGACGGGTGCCCACCACCTGCAGTGTGCAATGGCGGTGACTGTCAGTGTAGTAATACACGGGCAGCTAGGCGGAGGCGGCTTTACCCCCAACAGGTGACCTATGAGAAGATTAAAGAGCGCTATTGGTGGAGAGGCATGTATAGAGATATCTCACAGTTTGTTGAGACATGCCTTGATTGCCAGTTGTTCTCTTCAGTGAAGCATAGAGATGAGCTTCATCCTACCTACCGGCTATGTATTCACTATAAGTTGATTCTTGATTTGATTACTATGCCTATTGATTTATGGCAGATGTGCTACATTGTTTTGGCACGAGAAGATCTCACAAATCAAGTGGAAGGAAGAGCATTACCAATGAATTCTTCTTCAATGGTTTGTAAGTTTCTGTTGGAGGATGTTATTTGCAGGTATGGATGCATTGGAAAAAATACTGTAGATAGAGGTGAGTTGGATGCTGATGATACTGGGGAGTTTTTCTCTCACCTTGGCATTAAACTTACTTTGACTCCGGCATATAATCCTGAAGGCAATGGAAAGAGCGAAACAGGCCATTTGGTGATTGTAAAAGCCTTGGCTAAAGCATGTAATGGATAGGTCAGAGAGTGGCCTAGGTTGTTGCCTTATGCCTTATGGGCTGATCACACTACTCACAATGTGACTACAGGAAATGCTGGGACCTAAAATGGGCCGACACTGGCTAAGGCACTAGCCAGACCTCATGCTTTCAACACACAATCCCACCACACGACCTTGCAGACCAGGAGCGTCTATCGAGGGATACACTATCCTAAACACTAATCACTACGCGTTTATAGTCTGTAGTCCAATGGATATTCCCTTTCCTTGTCTCCTCAAAGGAATATTATACATATATAATTTGGCAATAAATGCCATGTATTATATACACAAGGGCACCCCACCGGCTGATTGCCGTGGCCCTACCATAGCTCTACTACATCTTGGGGATTGGCCCCTTGATGCGCCGCTTCCACACATAGACATATTTGTAACAAACTCCCTCTTAGTGCTAATATATTTAACGTTCCAGGATTGCACTTATCCTCACTTATCCATCCCCTTTTGACCCACCGTCTAAACCTATAGCCGAGTTGCTCGCTCTCTCTACGTGGGTGAAGTCCTAAAGAAGACAAGTGCTATGCATCCAGGAGCTTGTAATTGATACCATTTAATGATGCTTAATGAAAATGTGTATATGATTAATTGCTCAAACAATTGAAAAACAGCCTCATGCATTGTGCAAATCCAGTCTTTTCATGTTTCCATACACTAACGCCTAATTGCTGCGATCAGAGAAGACACCGAGCCTTACACTTGTGCTGTACTTCCCTTTATTCAACTTAACGTCATCCTATATGAATAATGTATCAAATACATAAGATTTTATAATATATTTAAGCGCTCAAACTCCCCTCTCTCCCTACCGTTTAGAGTTTTGCTTGCAGTGATAGGTAAAAGGGTAATTCATGTGTATTTCGTATGAAATAAGCAGTAAATACTAACAAAAATATATAAATGGGGATAACCTCAGGCAAACCCTCATGCTTTATCCTCATTATACACTCATAGACACATCCATAATTTTCATCGCTCGTTTTCTATTTTTCCCCCTTTTAAAGAGTATTTTTTCCCATTTTTTCTTATTTTTTCTTATGTTTTATAATTAAAAATGGAATAAAATTAGAAATATTTTAGAGCTGTGGCTATTGAGTCCTTAAACAGCAACCATGTAGATTTTATTGGCGTTTTGTTTCATGCTTATCGGATTTTAAGCCCAAAAATCCCAATTTTACTCTAAAAACTATGCTTTTGGGGTTTTTCCTATTTATTTTCCACACTTTTAAGTGTATATTTTTTTATTTTTTAATTACAAAAGACTAAAACTAATAGCAAACAACATGTTCATCAATTTTCAGCCCATATGAACATTGCTAACTTCGTCAAATGCGAAAAAAGAGCCATTTCCTTTGTAAAAATGTCATTACCATGTATTTTTTATTATTTCAGGTTTTGAAACTTGTTGCAGGTCTACAAATCAGGGCCCCTTTGATGCTCAACCTACCTCCACACTGCAATATTCAGCCCATCTTTGATTCGAAAGCAATCTAATACACAACACAATACAACACAGCTCTCACCCTATCCTCTTGTCAAAACCAAGACATGAAATCCACGAGGAGTAGGTCTAGCATAATCTGACAGAAAGTTGAAAGCTAGTCACTAACCAACTGCTCCAACAAAACTAGGCTAACAAGAACCATCAAAGAGGTCATCCTAAGTGGTGGTTTGAACTACCTACCTAACTAAGGACAACTCAACTAGGAGCTCCTACTACGTGAGGACTCCTATAGCCTGATCAACAAATATTTTCATGTAGCACATTGGGACTTTAGCTTCTTATTTTCCATAATCGGGTGTGTAAAAAGGAGGGAGCTGAGCGTAGTGACCCAAGGAAGAAAGGCATCAGCCTTAGGTCCTGTCTTGGTACCCAAGAACCTATCAAGCCCGCGCAAGCTGACACTTAATCCTTTTCTAATGCTCACTTTTATTTTCACTCCAACCTTCTTTTATTTTTTTTTTAAAAGCTAGATGCCACCCCTTGGAAGACAAGGCATCAACCTCAGGTCTGACTCGTTCCCAGGAACCTACCAAGCCGTCACAAGGCAATAAACAATAGCTCAAGGATTTTTCATTCTGTCCATTTCTATTTTTATAGGGGTTAGAATCCCTTTTTACACACCTCCGTATATTCATATATTGTCTTTCAGATATTTAGGGTTTTGTCTCTTTCCATCATTATTATAGTAGGCTTCTCTAACTGCCTCAGAACTAACATGAACTCCTAGAATGGCTACCTAGCAGGTTAGTAGAACATGGTCACTAGAATTCCCATCTAAAAGAGGTCTTTCCATGCTTGACAATGCCTTGCAGGAGGCAATGACTACTCAAACCTCCCCCAGACATACAGAGTCTAATCCTTGGACTTCATGCCTCGAGTGTCGGTCCCCAACAAACAAAAAAAAGTAACCCTTACACGTACATATATCATTAATTGCTTTAAGGAAAAAGACTCGAAAAGGGGAAAAACCACCTAGAATGGCCACAAAAAGCTCCTTTGCAGCAAAGGCTCCCTACAACGACTTCGTCAACCTGCATGATGCAATCACTACAACAAGAAACCATTAACTGTACCCACACCAAACAGATGAATGGCCCTCTTGGCCTAAAGAAATAGCACATTACAGTGCAAACTAATTGGCCCTCTTGGCCTAAAGAAATCAAGCAAACGTGCTCATATAGATCCCTCCTTGGAAGAAGGTAGATAGACAAACACACGCTCCACTCCAAGAGGAAAGATAGGGTGCTCAGCCCTAAATTAAATGCATCAAGTTATGACCCATTCCTCCTACATATACAATAAGAGGCATACGCATAACATGTCGTTGAATCAACCTATGGTTCCAAGATAATAATCATAGATGGGTCTTGGCTACTCTTCTCATTACCCATATCAACCATCGCCTGCCATATAATGCGTGGTCTGATAACATTCCCCACAAGCGACCAAGTCCTGTCTCATCATCAATAACAACATCCGGACTAGGACTACAGTTGAAAAACAGGTCCTCCTCATAAGCAAAATTGGCTAATGAATCTGCAAACTGATTCCAATAACGTGGAATGAGCTGAAGAGATAAGCTCTCAAATTCATCAAGTAGGGTTATAGCAGTTCGATGATACATACGAAGGAGAGGATTTCGGACTGTATACGTCCCGTTAAGTTGATTTAAAATCACCTGGGAATCCCCTTTTACTAACAACCGCCTAATGCCACCTTTCTTGGCAGTATTCAATCCCATAATGAGTGCTTTATACTCCACCATGTTGTTAGTAAATACCACCCCGAGATAAGCAGCTAATTTCATTGTAACTCTACGTCAGGGATCTCAGATGACTACTCCAACACTCCCTTTTCTATGAGGCCCCCTGGATGCTCCATCAAAGTATAATGTGTATGCCCACAATGGGTTTGCACAGCCAGCCATCAGGAACTCCTCTATTCATAAGTATGATAATCAAAATTCAACATATTTAGAGGATGAACTGACGGCTCCATCCCACCTTCTTCATTAAACTCAAGAGGGAGGCTTGTCAAGATTTGTAAATAGTGATGCTAGAAAACTTTAATCTCCTACACAAAGGTACTATCTTCTTGCCCAACCACTTTGTATCCCTTGCTCCACCAAATAAGCCTCCCCTGATGATATCTTTGCTCTAGATATGGGTGCTTCAAATAAGGGATTAAGCGCCCCATCGACTAGTTTAAATGCCTTCTGCAGGTCTCAAATTAGCCCCAGCATGGACCGGCAATGCATTTAGCGCGTTAGCATATTTAGAAATAATAAGGTTTAATCTTATTAAGATTAACCTTATTCTTAAATTCCACTCCTTTTAGATCAGCTAATAAAACCATGGACTTATTTTTACCTATTCGAACTATCTTGTAAGGGCCATCCCAACGAGGTTCCAGCTTTCCTTGAAATAGCTCCCTATGCGTATTGTAATACAAAACTAATTGCCCTTTTTTAAAGGTATACTTCTTTGCCTTTAGATCATGCAACTGCTTCTTCTGACGTTTAGCTACCTCCTAATGCAACAAACTCTGCTTTTTGAGCTCGTTCAAGTGGGCTATAGTCATAAACCACTCAAATAAGGCATCTTCATCACCCAAAGAATGCTTTATTGCAAATCTTATAGTCGGCAACTCAATTTCTAAGGGCAAGACACACTCCTCCTTGTAGACTAATTTGAATGGGGTGTGGCTAGTGGCTCATTTAAATGTCGTATTATACACCCAAACCGCCACATATAATTTTGTATCCTAGTCTCAGAGATTATCTTGGATAGGATACCCACAAGCTGCTTATTGGTACTTTCAACTTGTCCATTGGCTTGTGGATTATAGGGAGTCATCTTATTATGCTTAATGCTCCATGCTTCAATTAGGCTTCTAATTACCTTATTCAAAAAGTGTGTCCCCCGATCTGATACTATTTCCTTTGGGGGACCAAAACGACAGATGATATGCTCAAGTAGGAAACTAGCAGTCTCTTTTGCATTGTCCTGCCTCGTCGCCCGTGCTTCTGACCACTTTGTAAAGTAATCAGTTGCTACTATAATGTATCTTTTCTGAGTAGTAGACGATGGGGTAATAGGTCCCATAAAATCAATGCCCTACTTCTCAAATGGAAGGATAGCCATAATAGGCATAAGTAGATGATTCCTATTCTCTCGACTATCATGTCTTTGACATGTATCACATCTCTTAACATAGTCAAATGAATCCTGGAAGATGAACGGCCACCAATATCGAGCATGTAAAGCCTTTTGTGCCGTCAACCACCCAGCAAAGTGCCCTCCACAAGCGGAGTCATGGCATTCTTCCAAAATAAAGGGAACCTCGTTAGGCATTAGACATCGGTGATAGATCTCATCAACACCTTGCCGATATAATGTCCCTACAATCAAGGAAAATTTCAATGCCTGCTGTTTAATGTTCCTCTTCTCAGGTTTTGATAGAGTAGCTCCAGTCTCTCCCGTAGAAAGATAGTGCGTTATAGTAGCATACCAGGAGGGAATAGATGTTGTATCAATCTTAAACAATGTTTCCATGTCACTTTCTTCAGCCACCACCTCTTTTGGCTCTCCAAAATCCACAAGACACTCGACAATGCCCTGAAGCTTCCGCGGCTTGCTCTTAATCTCGTAATCAAACTCTTGCAAAGTGATTAACCACTCTGCTAAACGATCAGGTGGCTATAACTTATTCAACAACAATCGAAGCCCTTCCGCCTTCGTATAAAAATCCACCCTCTCATAAAGAATGTAGTGCCTGGACTTTTTGGTCGTTGCAAATCCCATCGCAAGGCACAACTTCTACATATAGGTGTAGTTAATTTTTGATATGCCCAACTTTCGACTAGCAAAAGCTATCGGATGGTACCACTTTTCTTCCCAAATTTGGGCCAAACAGAAGCTGATACTATACATAGTTGCTATTGAAAATATATAGAAAATTTCACCCTTTTTGGTGCTTTTAAAACATGTGCTTTGGCAAGCTCCTGCTTTACATCGTCAAAAGATACTTTGCAAGCATCACTCCATGAAAACTGACAATTAAATGACAATAGGTTGAGTCAGTGGCAATGTTCTTTCTGCCAAGGCATTGATAAACCTTCTATAATACCTTGCCAATGACAGAAAGCTATGCACTTCCTTTGGAGTATGCAGTGGACTCATGGCGACTATGACCTTGATCTTTTCAGGATTAGTCGCAATCCCTACGGAACTGACCACATGGCCTAATAAGAGCCCATAAGGAGCTCTGAAGATGCACTTCTTTGGGTTGAGAGCTATGCAAAATTGTCTGTAATGCTCAAAACACTTCTGTAAGATAATTAACTATGTATCTCTTACAGTGGCTGCCCCCACATCGTCAATGAATACTTTCAATTCCTCGAGGGAAATGTCACCAAAGCTTTTGTCGGCTGTTCTCTGCCACGAACTTGGTGCATTACATAACCCAAATGCAATCACATGGTACACAAAGGTACTGAAGATAGTAATAAACATCGTTTTTAGCTTGTCTTGCTCAGCAACAATTGCCATTTGGTTATACCCTGCAAAAAGCAGTCCATGAACGAATAGATTTCCTACCTACTAGTTGATCCAAAATTTGATCAATAAATGGCAACGTGTAGTAATCTTTAACAGTTTCCTTATTCAACTTTCTAAAATCTACACAAAGCTGATTCTGATTGTTCTTCTTCTTTATGATCACAACTAGTGAGCACCATTCAGTATGCTAAATAGGGAAGATCAAACCTGCTTTCCACAACTTCTATAGTTCCTCGAACAATGTGTCCCTTAATTCAAAAGGCATATGCCTTTTTGACGTACAGGGCGGGTACCTTCCTTTACAAGAATAGTATGCACAGCTGAACTGGGAGTAATACCCCTAAGTTCATCATAGCTCCAAGAAAAAATGTCACGGAACTCCTGAATCAGGGACATATAGTCCTCTCTCTCTTTCGAAAACTGAGCATAGAACCCAATTTGATTGGCCACGAATCATTAGGTGTACCAAGGTCCAGCTCAATAACATCCGCGTCTCTTATTCGATTATGAGGCTCTATCGCCTCATTCAAGCGTATTTGATAAATATCCTCTGTAGTGGACCCTTTCTTAGATCCATCACTCAATGACATCTCACCATTAGATGAATTATCTACTATTTCTAGTTCAATGGAGGATAAAGGAGCTCACTCACTCTGAGGACACTCAAGGTAAGCATCCACTATTACACGATGGGCACCTCGACCTAGAATCACTCGACCAGCGGGTATATTGACTTGACTATCTGTTCGTAAAATCCAGGGCCTTCCTAGCAAAACTCGATAGCTAGGACGTCCTGCAAACCTTATCACCCTAAAGTCCAAATAGCATTCCACGCTTTCCATGGTAACGTGGACTTTAGTGATACAACCTTCCGGTTGTCTTAGACTATCATCCACCATCCTAAGAAGTGTGGAGCCGTCTTTTTGAATTTCGAGACCTAGCCGCTCCATCAAGTCTAAACTTATAATATTGACGGAGGATCCAGTGTCCATGATAACCTGCTCCACTAATATTCCATCCACATATGCTAGAACCCTAGGGAAATGCTTTTTAGCATGATCAAACCAATCTTCACCCACTCTAGCTATACCCAAAGGTTCTACTATATACTCGATACGCAAGATTCTCTTAAATTCCTTGCATACTCCTGGAGAAAGTTTAATCAATTGCAGGAGATTTACATCTGGTTTGACTTCACAAAGAGAACTTGCTAGGTCAAAGTCATGGTAATTAGCCAAAGTTCTCTTCTCACGCCAGACCACTCTTCCCTTTGGTCATTGGACCACCGGCTTTAATGCCTCTTTTTTGACTTTTGTCTTCTTTCTTGGCACCTCTCTATCCTTCTCGAGATCTACTTTACCATCAATAGGCCTTAGAGGTCCACCTTCCATATCCAGATTTTAGGACTCACTTTTCTCTAGCATCCTACTTAGGGTTTCCCTCAACAAGTTTTACAGTCCCTTTATCACCCTCTTTAATCTTTTGCCCTCTTGTTACAACTCATAGATTAGAATTTTTTGCATCATTGACACGTACAGCCTCAACACTGCCATGAGGCAACTCCTCTACAACAACCTTTCCTCATTGCAGTATTTGCCTTGGTCCCTCATCTTGTTGGAGATTATTCCCTTGTGCGCGATGGTTAATTGGACCAGGTTGTTTACTTCCTTGTTGGAGAGAGCAATAGGTAGCAGCTAAGTTGTCAGAATTTTCGCAAATATTACATTTGACATTCGGGCAATTCCCAGGGAAATGTTGGCCACCACACCACTTACAACTGAATCTTAAGGGGCCACCCTCTTCAGGGCATTGAATCCCTACCAAATTTTGTTGTTTCTTAAGGAAATTGACATCCACAACTATTTGTTGATAATGTTCAAAGATCATATCAGTGTAGTGCTTCATCATGTCCTTAACTTCACCAAGGACATTGGAGGCACTCGACTCGTAGCTGCGATCGTCAGTTTTCCGTCCCATGGGCCTAACCACTTGATTAGGGATTGGACATTGACCTACTAGGACAACATTAGGATTCATTGTTTGGCCCACACTATTTAGTGAGGCCGCCTGACTAGCCATGGGCATAGTCATGCTAGGAAAAGCTGGTAACATAGACAAATTCAGCATGATCCCTCCACTCCCATTCGCGTTTGACATGGGATCCCCTTGACTCCCATTAGTCAAGGCCAAGTTATTACCATTCCAATTTATCCTTGTTGCATAAGCCACTTGCAAGCGCGACTCTACTCTTTCTGCTTTAGTAATAGTAGTGTCAAAGTCGGCCAAAGAAACACTACTTAGTTGCACCTAGATATTAAAATCCAATCCATGTAGGAAATATTGTAACTGGGCAGTCACTAGAATGGGGATATAAGTATTTAGTTTACGAAGAACTTGCTTTAATTTGTTGGCATAGGCTTGGACATTCTCATTTGGTTCTTGGCGTGTTACATTCAAGACACGCAACCAATATTGTCCACCCTTCTCAGGGGAAAACTCTCTACAAAATGCTGTAAAGAATTGGGCACTGCTAGTTATGGTTCTGGCTTTGAGACCGTGGTACCATACTGTCTCTCTTCCTTTTAACGTCATATTCAAGAATATCATTAGGTGTCCTTCGTCTTGGATTCGATAATTGAACATGAGTGTTTGAAACTCCTTAATGTGGAGTTCTCCATCTTCTTCTGCTAAACCATGGAAAATGGGCAACGATGCTCCTAATGTCGGCAAATCCGGTGTCCCTCTGCTGAAATTGTCCTAGGTTGTGCCATGGCTACAACCGGATTGACAACAGGAGTTTGTGTAGGTAAAACTACACCCCCACTTGTTGTGGGTTGATTAACTAGAAGTAGAGAAGTACTAAGACTTCCACTTGCACTCGAAGAGCTACTTGTAACACTTAAGTTACTAGAACCACTACCTCTTACGCACAACGGGCTGCTCCTTTGAGGAGAATAACGACTTACGATCTCCAACGGCCATCTAGCCCTCTCAGCACATTCTGCTTTTTTGTATTTCCACTTGACGGTCCTTGTCAAAGGACATAAAACAACTATTTGGTCCCTAAAAACCCTAGATTCGAGAACCACCACTTGTTGGTGGCTCTCGACAAAGGCACCACTGTTGGGACCTAAAATGGGCTAGCACTGGCTAAGGAAATAGCCGAACCTAATGCCCTCAACAGACAACCCCACCTCAAGGCCTCGGGGGTCAAGAGCGTCTATCGAGGGATACACTATCCTAAACACTAATCACTGCGCATTTATAGTCTATAGTCCAAGGATATTTCCTTTCCATGTCTCCTCAAAATGATATTATACATATATCGGCAATAAAAGCCACGTATTACACACACAAGAGCACCCCACCAACTGATTGCTGTGGCCCTATCGTAGCTCTCCTACATCTTGGGAATTGGCCTCTCGATGGGCTGCTTTTACACATAGACATATTCGAAACAAAATCCCCTCTTAGTGCCAATATATTTAATGTTCTAGGAGTGCACTTATCCTCATTTATCCATCCCCTTTTGATCCATTGTCTAAACCTACAGCCGGGTTGCTCGCTCTCTCTACGTGGGTCAAGTCCTAAAGAAGCCAAGTGCTATGCATCCAGGAGCTTGTAATTGATACCATTTAACGATGATTAATGAAAATGTGTATATGATTAAGTGCTCAAACAATTGAAAAACAGCCTCGTGCATTGCGCAAATCCATTCTTTTCATGTTTCCATACACTAACGCCTAATTGCTGCGATAAGAGAAGACCCCAAGCCTTACACTCGTGTGGTACTTCCCTTTATTCAACTTAACGTCATCCTATATGAATAATGTAGCAAATACATAAGATTTTATAACATATTTTAGCGCTCAAACTCCCCTCTCTCCCTATAATTTCATGTGTATTTCACACGAAATAAGCAGTAAATACTCATAAAAACATATAAGTGCGGATAACCTCAGGAAAACCCTCATGCTTTATCCTCATTATACACTAAAAAACACATCCATAATTTTTCATAATTTTGCTCGTTCGTTTCCTATTTTTTTCCCTTTTAAAGAGCATTTTTCTATTTTTCTTATTTTTTATCATTAAAATAGAATAAAATTAGCATTATTTTAGATCTGTGGCTCTTGATTCCTTAATAGCAACCATGTGGACTTTATAGGCGTTTTGTTTCATGCTTATCCGATTTTAAGCCCAAAAACCCCATTTTTACTCTAAAAACCATGCTTTTCGGGGTTTTCCCATCTATTTTCCACACTTTAAGTGCATATTTTCTGAGTTTTTTATTATGAAAGACTAAAACCAATAGCAAAAAACATGTCCATTAATTTTCAGTCCATATGAACATTGCTTACTTCATGAAATGCGAAAAAAGAGCCATTTCCTTTGTAAAAATGTCATTACTGTGTATTTTTAATTGTTTCGGATTTTGAAACTTACTGCATGTATGAAAATTAGGGCCCATTTGATGCTCAACCCATGTCCACACTACAATCTCCATCCCACCTTCGATTGGGAAGCAATTTGGTACCATGCCGGACGAGCATTCATCAACCGGGCTTCATTCTTCTTCACACGTAGGAACTTCCCCTTGCAGGAGAGAGAGGTAGGAGAGAGAAAGACTGAAATCTGATCTCTTGAACCATGCAACCATTTTAGGAGTGAACTGGAGAGATGGAGGGCCAAGATCAAGAGTATCTCAGGCATGTAATCTGTTGGGGGGTTGTTTGCAGCCCCCATCTCTCATTCTTTTCCAAAATTGATGGCGCCCTCTCTTGATGCAATAGGCAGTGAAAAAAATGGCCGCCTCCCCATTCTCACAAAATTTTTGGGGGGGGCTCCCTAAGGTCATAACCTTTGGCATCTTTAAAGTCCCATTCACACTTCCTTTGGACCTTGGCCTCCCAGGCACTCCCTCTTCCACGCTTGATGTCTGAATTACGATCTGAAAAATTTTGGCATTTGTCTTGAAGTCCTCCACTGCCGGGCATCTCCCAGGGTCTCATTTGACATGCCAAAAAATTATGAAAATTCACCAACTGTTGTCAAGTGGGTCTTTTAAGCGTTTTTCGGGCATTGCCGCTTAAAATTGTACTGATTGCCACCGCCGCCTTTGACGAAGTCTATTTTTCCCCTGCAATTCATAATTTTTGGCTATTTTTAAGCACTTATCGGCATCAAAAATCATCTGTCAGGATATATGCTAGCCGAGTTGATGTATGGGTAGAAGCTAGTGGGCAAAAGCCAGAGTCATGCCTACAGAGACTTGTACACTTATTTAGAGTGCTTTACCATGGCAGTAAGAAGAGATGACTAGAGAGGATCTTTTAGCTCTTCATATTTGTCAATTGGAGAGAATATCTGAAGATATTGAGAGAGTAGTTCAAAAGCTCAAAGAGGCCACAATTTGCAATAAAGATCAATTTGATAGCAGACATAGATTGAGATCTAAAGGGATTGAGGAGGAAGATTGGGTGTTGGTCTATGATAGTAGTCCAGACAATCAATATAGTGCTATCTGCAAGGCTTTGAGATGATGGTTTGGGCCTTATTTAGTGCAGCATGTCCATGACAATGCTACATATTCCTAGCCTTGCAGATTTTGATTGCAGGGAAGAGAATCAAATTATTCAAAAGAAGAGTTGATGCAAACCTATGCAGTTGAGAAGTTGGATGATGAGATTTATGATGGACTTGAGCTAGGAGATAATGAAGTTGTGGATATTGCAAATGCTTTTACTGAAGATGAAGAGATCGCATTGATCGCCAAGCTTGGCGGTGATGAGGATGGGTAGTTGTGGCCTATTTGGAGGATGTGCATGTTTGGAGGTGGTGGATGTCATGGCGTTGCGCGTCCACCATTGCGAATTTGAGGGCGAAAATTTTTGCCAAGAATTTGAACACAGGGGCACGAAATTCTCTTTCAAAAGAATATTTTTGTAAGGGCACAATGCATGGAAAAACAAGTTCATATGAAGGTTTCCATTTTGAAGACTAAAGGACAAAAAGTAAAAGGTCATCCTTCACTTTGAACTTTTCCCATGTGACTTGAAATCCCTTATGCATCCACAATGGGTAGTTTGATATATGCCATGATAGCTACTTATCCTGACATAGCATTTGTAGTGGGAGTTGCCCCTTTTTACACTCAGAAATTAGTCCAAGGCACTCAACTAGGTTAGTCACAACTCAATATGACTTAATCTACATCAAGTGCGGGAGGTGTAACCCCACCGTCCCCTATTCCTAGTGCAAATCCAATCCTTGTCATGGCGCAGCCTATTGCAATTCCAGCAGGGACGACGGATTTGCCGGATCTAGGTTATCCGCTACCCATTTTTAATGGGCTAGTTGAGGAAGATGCGGAACTCCACATTAGGGAGTTTCAAAAGCTGATGTTTAACTGTCGCATTCAAGAGGAAGGACATTTAATGATGTTCTTCAATATGACTCTCAAAGGAAGAGCCGCTATATGGTATCATGGTTTAGAAGCCGGAACCATATTGAATATTGATTCATTTTATGGAGTTTTTCGAAGGGAGTTTGCCCCTGAAAGGGGTGGGCAATATTGGTTGCGTGTACTCAACGTGACCCGCCAAGAACCACACGAGGATATTCGTACTTATGCGAAGAAAATAAAAGAGGTTTTCCGTAAGTTGGACACCTCTATTCCTATCCCCGCAGCTGCCCAATTGCAATATTTCCTACATGGTTTGGACTTTAATATCCAATTGCAGTTGAGTAGTGTCCCCTTGGGGGATATAGATACTGCCATTACGCGAGCACAAGAAGTGGAATCCCGACTACAAGCAGCCTATGCTTCTCGAGGTAATTTGAATATGGGTTTAGTATTGGGAAACAATATGGCGATGGCCAATGGCAGTAGTGGTCAAGGGATAGCGATGGCTAACCCTAATGGGAGAGGGAACATGATGCAGAATGTCCCTTTATTACCAGCTCCCCCTAGCATATTGATGCCTACGAGCAGTCAAATGGCTCCAAATGGTGGAGGCCAGAAGGTCAATTCTAATACCATGCCTGTGGTTCAACAACCAGTTCCTAATCGAATTGTTAGGCTGATGGAACGACATGGTAATGACCAAGGCTATGAGTCGAGCGCTTCCAATGTTCTTGGCGAGGTTAAGGACATGATGAAGCATTATACCGACATGATTACGGAGCAGTATCGACAAATAGCCGTTGATATCAACTTCCTTAAAAAACAACAAAATTTGATAGGAAGTAGATACCCAGATGAGGGTGCACCTTCGAGGTTTAGTTGCAAATGGTGTGTTGGGCAGCACTATCCAAGAAATTGCCCAAATGTTAAGTGCGACATTTGTGGAAAATCCGGCCATTTAGCAGCTACTTGCTGGAGTAAGATCAGTTCCCTCCAGCGAGGAAGTCGGCAACCAGGGCCTGTTAATCATTGTGCGCAAGGAAATGATTCCCAGCGAGAAGATGGGCCTAAACAAATACTTCAACGACCAAAGACTACAGTGGAGGAGCTACCAAGTGGTAATGGGGTTAGTTTGATTGAGGCTGTACACATTAACGATGCTGAAACCTCTAATCTGCGAGCTGTTCTTACAAGAGGTCAAAAGGGTAGAGAAGCCGACAAGGATAAGCCTGTCGATGGAAACCCTAAACAAGGCGACAAAGGAACGCAAGTTTTGGATCCTGCCATGGAAGGGGGACCTTTGAAGCCCGTAGAAAGTAAAGCCGATAAGGAACCACCAAAGAAGAAGGTGAAAGTTAAGAAAGAGGCAATAAAGCCGGTTCAGCGACCTAAAGAGTGGATGGTTTGGCGTGAAAAGCGAGCTCTATCGAACTATCATGAATTCGATTTGGCGAGCTCTCTTTGTGAAGTCAAGCCGGATGTGAACCTCTTACAGCTTATTAAGCTTTCCCCAGGAGTACGCAAGGAATTTAGAAAGATCCTACGTACTGGGTATATCGTAGAACCTTTGGGTATTGCGCGAGTTGGTGATGATTGGTTCGAGCATGCTAAGAAGCATTATCCAAGGGTTGCAGCCTATGTCGATGGGATATTAGTAGATTATGCCATTGTCGACACGGGATCATCTATTAACATTATGAGTTCTGAATTGATGGAAAGGTTGGGTCTTGCGATCCAGAAAGATACCTCCACAATCCTCAGGATGGCAGATGATAGTTTGAGACAGCCGGAAGGCTGCATTACTAAGGTCCATGTCACTGTTGCAAATGTAGAATGCCTGTTGTACTTTAGGGTGATTCGTTTTGCAGGCCGTCCAAGTTACCAAGTATTACTTGGACGACCTTGGATCTTGCAAGCGGACTGCCAAGTAGATATACCCGCCGATCGACTAATATTCGGTAGAGGTGCCCAGCGTGTGGTGGTTGATGCTTATCCTGAGTCCCCGCAGAGTGAGAGAGCTCCTCTATCTTCTATAGAATTGGAGACATTAGAAGATTTATCTGCCAATGAGACATTATCGAGTGATGAGTCCAAAGAGGGATCCACTACGGAAGACATCTATCAGATCACTTTGAACGAGCTAATAGAGGGCCAAGATCATATAAGAGATGCAGATGTTATCGAGCTAGACCTTGGTACGCCTGATGATTCCTAGCCAATTAAATTAGGTTCTATGCTCAGCACAGCAGAAAGGGAGGACTATGTGGCCCTGATCCAGGAATCCCGCGATATCTTTGCCTGGAGTTATGATGAGTTGAGAGGCATTCCTCCTAGTCTTGCTGTTCATACAATTCTGTTGAAAGAGGGCAGTCGTCCTGTACGGCAGAAAGTAAGGCGTATGCCTTTCGAACTGAGGGACGGGCTGTTTGAAGAGTTACAGAAGCTTCAGAAAGCGGGGTTGATTTTTCCTGTGCAACACACGGAATGGTGTTCGCCGGTTGTGATAAGAAAGAAGAAGAATAATCAAATCCGATTGTGTGTAGACTTTAGAGAGCTGAATAAGCAGACAGTTAAGGACTACTACCCGTTGCCATTTATTGACCAGATTTTGGATCAATTAGTGGGTAGGGAAATATATTCGTTCATGGATTGCTTTGTAGGATATAACCAGATGGCAATTGCAGAAGAGGACAAGTTGAAAACAACTTTTATTACTGTATTTGGTACTTTTACGTACCATGTGATGGCCTTTGGTTTATGCAATGCGTGTGGTTCGTGGTAATGAACAACAGATAAGACATTCGGTGACATATCCCCTGAAGAGTTGAAGGTGCTTATTGATGACTTAGGGGCTGCCACCGTGAGAGGAAGGCAGTTGATCATTTTAAAAAAATGCTTTGAGCGCTGTAGAAAATTTTGCATTGCCTTAAACCTGCGGAAGTGTGTTTTTGGAGTACCTTATGGGCTATTGCTGGGTCATGTGGTTTGGTAGGAATTGCTATAGACCCCGAGAAGGTCAAAGTTATAGTTGCCATGGGTCCACTAGGCACTCCGAAAGAAGTCCATAGCTTTCTGTCTTCGGTTGGTTATTACCGTAGATTCATAAACGCGTTGGCAGAAAGAACGTTTCTGCTTACAAATTTATTGTCCTTTAGCTGTTCGTTTGTATGGGGTGACCCTTGTAAGGTAGCATTCGAGGATGTGAAATAGGAGCTAGCAAGAGCGCCCGTTTTAAAAGCACCTAAAAGAGGTGAGGTGTTCTATATATTCTCAGCAGCCACTATGTATAGTATCAGCTGTTGTTTAGCCCAAATTTGGGAAGAGAAGTGGTACCACCCGATTGCTTTTGCTAGCCGGAAGCTGGGGGTATCCGAAATCAATTATACCTACATGGAGAAGTTGTGTCTAGCATTGGTCTTTGGGACCAAGAAATTCAAGCATTACATTCTCTATGAGAAAGTCGTGCTTTATATGAAGGCGGAGGGACTGCGATTATTGATGAATAAGCTACAGCCGCCTGATCGTCTAGCAAAGTGGTTGATCACTTTGCAGGAATTTGATTATGAAATCCGTAGTAAGCCACCAAGGTTGCAAGGCATCGTGGAATGCCTTGTGGACTTTGGGGAGCCGAAAGAATCTGTGGCTGAAGATAGTGACATGGAGTTGTTATTTAAAATAGATACGGCATCTATTCCCTCCTGGTATGCTGCAATAACGTATTATTTATCGACGGGAGAGGCGGGATCCGAATTATCTAAAGCTGAGAGAAGGAAAATTAAGCAACAAGCGTTAAAGTTTGCCTTGATCGCAGGTACATTATATCGGCAAGGGGTTGATGACATCTACCGCCGGTGTGTGATGCCTGACGAGGTGCCATTCATTTTGGAAGAGTGCCATGATTCTGCTTGTGGCGACCATTTTGCAAGATGGCTTACAGCACAAAAGGCTTTAAGAGTAGGTTATTGGTGGCCTGCCATCTTCCAGGATGCGTTTGCGTATGTCAAGAGATGCGATATTTGACATCGACATGATAGTCAAGAGAATAGGAAATGACCACTCACCCCTATTATGGCGATACTCCCATTTGAGAAGTGGGGAATAGACTTTGTGGGTCCTATTACTCCATCGTCGACTACGCAAAAGAGGTACATCATTGTAGCAACTGACTACTTCACAAAGTGGTCAGAAGCACGTGCAACAAGGAAAGATGACGCTAAAGAAACTGCTAGTTTCCTTTTAGAGCAGATAATATGCCGTTTTGGTCAGCCGAAAGAATTAGTGTTGGACCACGGAACCCATTTCCTGAATAAGGTAATCAAGGGTTTGACAGAGATGTGGCAAATCAAGCATAACAAGACAACCCCATATAACCCGTTGGAAAAATCTGATGCTGTTTTGGTCACTCGGGAACAAAGGGATTTTGATGCTGCTTTTGTTGCTCGCAAGCGTCCTGCTTCACGTTTTCAACAGGGTGGATGCCCTAATCCAGGTAATAAATCTTCTCGTCTTGCTTATCCTAACAAACATTGTTCTTATTGTGATAAGAAAGGTCATGTGGCTTCTGATTGCTGGGCATGTCAATATGATGAGGAGCATGGAGTTACTACAAAGCAACCTCGCTCGTCCAAAAGTTTTCCTCCCTGTGATTATTGTGCATATACAGATCATCCATCTCGTCGTTGTTATAAACACAGATATGATGAAGAACGTTCTCGAGCTTATATTGTTCAACAAACTACAACTGATGATGATCATACTCATCAGGAGCTCAATTTCGTCCATTATGATATCTCTCCAGAAAAGGTACTTCATGTTCATGATGGTTCTCTATTCATCGTTGATTCAGGTGCCACTGGAAACATGACATACCAATCATAGTGGCTTCACAATTATCATTCTCTTCCTGTCAAGAAGTTTGTTTACCTTGCGGATGATACGACTTGTCAAGTCAAAGGAGTGGGTGATTTATATCTGGGGACTGTTTCATCCACTAGAATATTAAGAGGAGTTCTTCATGTTCCAGATTAGCAAAGAAATCTTCTTTCTGTTGCTCGTCTAGTTGATCTTGGTTTGTTTGTTGGCTTTGATCATAATCAATGTCATATAGAGAAAGACGGGCATACTATAGCAGTGGCTCCTCGACATGGTAATCTATTTGAGCTATCATTGAATGATATAGTTGCAAATGTTGTTACTGCCCCTGGAGATGCAGATTGAAAATTATGGCATCAACGATTTGCACACTCCGATTTTGCCAAAATTCTTGATCTTCATCGTCATGGTCTTGTGCAAGGTATGGATCTTAAATCTCATCCACGTATGGGAATATGTGAGTACTGTGCACTTGGAAAACACCATCGTTCGCCTTTCCACACTTCTACTTCATCACATTCTTGTGCTCTCTTGGATTTGGTTCATATCGATATTTGTGGTCCTTTTCCTGCCTCAAAGTCTCAATATCGATATTTTATAACTTTCATTGATGATTTCTCACGGTACACACATGTCTATCTTCTTCGACCTAAGTCTGAGGCTTTATCTATATTTAAGCAATACAAGACAAGTGTGGAGCTTCAAACTAGATTCTCTATAAAGACGCTTCACAGTGACAACGGCGGTGAATATGTATCCAATCTATTTGATGACTTCTGTAAGGATCAAGGTATTCATCATGAGTTTACAGTTCCTTATTCTCCTCAGCAAAATGGTGTTGCTGAGCGCAAAAATCACACGATTCTTAATGCTATACGTTGCATGCTTATACACTCTGGTTTGTCTCGAAAGTTTTGGACTGAAGCACTTCTAACATCTGTTTTTATTCAAAATCATATTCCAACTACTACACCCGCTGGTAAAATTCCTATAACAATTTGGACAGGGAAGACACCTTCAGTCTCTCACTTTCGCACATTTGGCTGCATTGCTTATATTCATGTGCCCAAGGACACTCGACATAAGTTGGATCCTCCAGGTTTGAAGGTTATTTTTCTTGGTTATTCAGATCATTCCAAAGGTTACAAATTTTATGATCCTTCTTCTCAAAAGGTTATCATTAGTCGTGATGCTATATTTGATTAGAAGACTATGGGTGGCACATGGTCGTCAGATGTTTTAGATGATACACAATCTTTGCTTAGTGCATTTCCTTACTTGCTTTGTGATTCTACTAATTCTGATGATCATAAACCTCCTTCACCTCCAAAGAAGATTGATGAAAATTTGGAGATCTATGTTGATCTTCCTATTGAGATAGAGCATGGATTCTATTCTATTGAATATGATGTCTTTGATGATGCTATGTCTGTCCAAGAGGATCCAATGTCGTATATGGAAGCTATCAATTCGTCTCAAAGGGATCAATGGCAAGAAGCTATGCAAGCTGAGTACGATTCTTTAATCTCCAAAGGTACATGGATTCTTACTGAACTCCCCCCAAATCGTGTTCCTATAAAATGTAAATGGGTTTATAAAACCAAGACCAAAGCTGATGGCTCGTTTGATAAGTTCAAAGCACCACTTGTTGCAAAAGGTTACTCACAGATTGCAGGAGTAGATTATCAAGAAACATTTTCTCCCGTTGTGCGCTCCACAACTGTTCGTATGATTTTGGCTTTTGCAACACTATTTGATCTAGAAATTCACCAAATGGATGTTAAAACGGCTTTTCTCAATGGAGATCTTGAAGAAGAAATCTATATGGAGCAACCTGAAGGTTTTATGATTGCAAGAAAGGAGAATCTTGTATGTCAGCTTCATCGTGCATTATATGGATTGAAGCAAGCCTCTCGTGCTTGGTATATTAAGATTGATCAGTTCCTCACATCTAAAGGTTTTGTTGCATGTTTTGCTGACCCAAATCTTTACATCAAAAGGGAGGACAAATATTTTATTATTCTTGCTCTATATGTTGATGATACTATTCTTGTGTCAAATAATATTGCTTTCTTGGATGCTATGAAGAAGCTTTTATCGACTGCATTTGAAATGGTGGATCTTGGTGAGATACATTCTTGTTTGGGTATTTAAGTTCAACGACACCGACAACAAGGCATTTTTCTTCTTCGCCAGACAAAGTTTATTAATGATATTGTTAAGAAGTTTGGGTTGACAAATGCGCACTCTGCTAACACTCCCATTCTTTCAAGCTCTACCAAGGGTACATCTACAACATGCAATGAAGAATCAGCCATTCATCAACCTTTTGCTAATCTTGTTGGTTGTCTTCAATTTATTGGTTTAAACACAAGACTAGATATTTTATTTGCAGCTAACTTTTTGGGACAGTATCTTTCTTCCCCTTCCACTATTCATTGGAGTGCTGCAAAACGTATTCTTAAGTACCTCAAGGGTACTAAGGAATTTGGTCTTATTTATCGTCGTCGAGAGGATTCTTCTTTATCTTCTTCAACTTCTCTTGACCTTATTGGATATACAAACGCTGATTGGGCAAGTTCACACTTATCCATGCGATCTACAAGTGGGAATTGTTTCTTTGTAAATGGATGTTTGGTTTCTTGGTCCAGCAAGAAACAACGATGTGTTGCGGTTTCTACAACTGAAGCCGAATATGTTGCTGCATCATTAGCAGCTCGCGAGCTAGTTTGGCTTCGACAACTACTTGCAGATTTGGGACATCCTTCATCATCTAGTACACCTCTTCGATGCAATAACCAAAGTGCTATTAGTCTTACCAAAGACTATATACAACATAGTAAATCAAAGCATATTGCTATTCATTATCATTATGTTCGACATGAAGTCAAGAAAGGTTCCATTATGGTGGAGCATTGTCCCAGTGATCAAATGGTTGCAGATATCTTCACAAAAGCTCTTAGTGAAGCTCGCTTTAGCTCATTAAGACATGAACTTGGTATTGTTCCAAGTTCTTGTCTCACTGATTGAGGCATGTATCATTGTATTCAAGAAAACTTTATAGTAAATCATTTTTGTATCGTAGGTATGTGTAGGGGCTCGGGTTTTTCCCTTGTTCTCCCCAAGGGTTTTTTCACTCGCAGAGCCAGAGACCTTTGTTTGAGTGGGGATGTTACAACTATATATATCATCTCTCACTTGACTTGGGTCTCACCTATATATACTAACTCTACATCAATATGAATCATTCTTTGGGAGCATGTCTTGTGTATCTCTCTCGTACTCTCTCTCTCTCTCTCAACAAGGACCTGTCTCGGCACCCAAGAACCTACCAAGCCCTCGCAAGGCGACACTTAATCCTTTTCTAACGCTCACTTTTATTTTCGCTCCAACCTTCCTTGTTTTGTCATCATTTGTTTGTTTGTTCAGCAAGAAGCCACCCCTAGGAAGACAAGGTATCGGCCCCGGGTCTGATTCGTCCCCAGGAACCTACCAGGCCTTCGCAAGGCGATGATCAACTGCCTATATAATTTCATTTCTTTTCTTTTCTTTGATAGGGGTTAGAAACCCTTTTTACACACCTTCATATTTATATTCATCTTTTAGGATGTTCAGGGTTTCTTAGCATCATTAGTATTGTCTTCTGGTAGGCTTCTCTAACTGCCTCACTACTAACAAGAACTCCTAGAACGGCTACCTAGTAGGCTAGCAGAACAGGGCCACTAGGACTCCCTTCTAAAACAGGTCTCTCGATGCCTTGGCCTAATGAAATAAAACACTTCACTACAAAACTGAATCGGCCCTCTTGGCCTAATCAAATAAAACAATACTACACATAACATCCTCCTGGAAGCAACTATGATAGACATCAAAGCATACCATTCCCAGGGGAACAGAGGCTCGTAGCCCTAAACTAGGTGCATTAAATTATGACCCATCCCTCTTGCGTATATCGCAAGAGGTGTTCGCATCACATGTCGTCTAATCAGTCTGTGGGTCCAAGATAGTAAAGGCAGATGAGTCTCGCTTACCCTTTGCATCACCCAGATCAACCATCCTCTGCCAAAGAGGGCATGTTCAGAAAGCATACCCCACAAACGACCAGGTCCTGTCTCACCATCAATAGATATATCGGGACAAGGGCCACAATTAAAGAAGAGGTCTTCTTCATACGCAAAATTAGCCAATTTATCGGCAAACTGATTCCAGTTTCGTGGAATCAGCTGAAAAGACACTCTATCAAATTCGTCTAGCAGGGCTATGGCAGTATGATGGTACATGCAAAGGATGGGGTTTCGTACCATGTACGTCCCATTGAGTTGATTTAAAACCAATTGAGAGTCCCCTTTCACCAATAACTAGCGGATACCACCCTTCTTTGCAATATTCAAACCCATAATCAGGGCTTTGTATTCTGCCATATTATTGGTAAAATTCACCCCGAGATAAGCAGCTAACTTCATGACAATGCGTCGTCGGGGGTCTCGGATGACAACTCCTACACTTCCTTTTTTACATGCACCCCTGGACGCCCCATCGAAATACAAGGTGTACGTCCATTAAGGGTTTACATATCCTGCCATCCAGAACTCTACTCATAATTATGATAATTGAAATTCAGCATATTCAACGGGTGGACCATAGACTCCATCCCTCCATCCTCATTGAATTCAACAGGGATGCTCGTCAAAATTTGTAGGCAGTGATGGCAGAAGACCATGATCTCCCAAATAAATGTCCTGCCTTCTTGCTCAGTCACCTTATATCCTTTGCTCCACCAAATGAGCTTTCCCTGATGATACCTCTGTTCTAAATATGGGTGTTCTAAATAAGGGATCAGACGACCCATCAACCTCTACCACGATTTCCTTACAGATGTTTGATCGATCTCTCCTAGACCTGCAAGGTAGTCATAGTATTAGTGCAATAAGAAATAATAAGGTTTAATCTTATTAAGATTAACCTTATTGTTAAATTCTATCCCCTCAAGGTCGGCCAACAAAACTGTGGATTTATTCTTTCCTATTCTCACGATCTTATAGGGCCCATCCCATTTGGGCTCTAGCTTGCCTGGAAATAATTCACGTCGTGCGTCATAATACAGAACAAGATGTCCTTTCTTGAAAGTGTATTTCTTGGCTTTGAGGTCATGTAACTGCTTCATTTGGCGCTTCACCACTTCTTGGTGCAATAAGCTCTGTAGCTTAAGCTCATCTAAATGTGTCAGTATCGTCAAGCGCTCAAAAAGTGCGTCTTCATCACTCAAAGAATGATTGATGGCAAACCGAATAGTCGGTAGCTCAATCTCTAAAGGCAAGACACATTCCTCCCCATATATTAACTTGAACGGGGTATGGCCAGTGGCTCGTTTGAAGGTCGTATTATAGGCCCACACTGCCACGTATAACTTTTTATCCCAATCCCGTTTCTTTTCCGACACAATTTTGGACAGGATGCCCACAAGCTGCTTGTTGGTGCTTTCAACTTGCCCATTGGCTTACGTTGAGAATATTCAATAAGAGATATACATGCTTTGTCAAAGTGGATATCATCCTTGTTAGACAAAATAGTGATGATATTGTCATATAAAGGATCTTTGATGGTATGAAGAAGTTGAGTAACAATCTGATTTTTAGCAACAGGAGCGCCGGCAACACTAAGCTGATTGATAATGTCTTTAAAAGCCTCGATATGAGAGTGCATAGAGGTACCAACCTTATATTATAGATTCTTCAAACAAGTTTGGAGATATAAAATTTCGGTGACCGATTTCTTCTCAAACGTTGAGATAAGATACTCCCAAATAGCATGAGAGGTTTCCAGATGAAAGACATCCAACATAAGTGAGTCAGGAAGTGCAGACAATATATAACGACGAGCCGCTTTGTCACGACGAATCCAATCAGTATGATCAATTTTCCATTGTTCAAATAATGGACCATCAGTAATTAGAGAATTGTTATTCATCACATCAATAGGTTGAACTGGGCAAGACAGGTCGCCCAAAACAATATCAAATAATTCGTCACCTTTAAGAATTAGCATCATCTTTGCTTTCCACCAGGAAAGCCTTGTCCTTGGAAGAAGGGAACCGAACGTTGACCAGACGGATATCCGTTAACAATTACGCAATTGGCCATGCCTGTATGTCGAGAGAAAACAAATAAGATGAGATCGCAGAATCTGCAAACCATGATCAAGACGAGCGTAGTTGAGACGCATGACAATGAAAATAGGGATATGCACGTAAGAACGACGAAAAGTATTGAGTGATTAAAAAGAAAGCCCGAAATAGAGAGGCGTAACGTGCAAGACGAGATGACGCATATAAGAAAAGTGCTATTTCGGTCGAGCAAAGAATGTGAACGATAATAAAACATTGCTAAAAATAGCAAGATATTTGCTTGTCGTAATCAACATCATTAACAAAGACAAGCGATTAATAAACTGTAATTGGGGATTAACGAACTGTAATTAGAAATACAGTTTTAAATAAAGAATCGCAGATTTGAGCAAAATTGCTGTCTTGAATCCTGAATTGTCATAACTTTTGATCCAGAACTCTGATTGACAAGTGGTTTTGACAGGATTCAAAAGCACGACAAGTGGTTTTTAAAGACAAAATTAACTAATACTTCTAATTTGAACAAGTTCATGTATCAAATCATCACTTGTGCAAAGAATTCAATCAAGTATAAACAATGAAACAACTTATCTTCCTTGTTGTTGCTATGCATCCATAGCTCTGATACCATGTTGAGAGAGAGAGAGAGAGTACGAGAGAGATACACAAGACATGCTCCCAAAGAATGATTCATATTGATGTAGAGTTAGTATATATAGGTGAGACCCAAGTCAAGTGAGAGATGATATATATAGTTGTAACAGTCCTGAGGCCGATGCCCTGTTCTTCTTGGGTCACTACGCTCAGCTCCCTCCTTTTTACATGCCCAAGTATGTTAATAAAATACCAACCCTCAAAGAAGAGATGTACTGAACGAAAATACTTCTTGATCAGGCTATAGGAGTCCTCGCCTTGTAGGAGCTCCTAGTTGTGTTGTCCTTAGTTGGTAAGTAGTTCAAACTACCATTTAGGGCAACCTCTTTGATAGGTTTTTTAGTTTGGCTGTGTTGGAGCAGTTGGTTAGTGACTCGCTTCGGATCTTCTATTAGATGATGCTAGGCCTACTCCTTGTGGATGTCATGCCTTGGTTCTGTCAGGGGGGCAGGGGAGCATTGTACTGAGTTTTATTATATATTTGTTTTGTATCAGTTTGATGCTTCTTTGGTTGTTTATGTGTAGATATGTTCGTGGATTCGACGGGCTGAGTCGCCCTATCCCGTGATCGCCAATGAGAGTGGAATTTAGGTTCCGGGAAGTGCTTAAAAATAGCTAAAAATTATGAATATCAAGGGAAAAATATTCAATGTCAAAGGCGGCGGCTCGATCTAGGATGATTTTAAGCGTCAAAGTGCTTTAAAGGCGCCCGAGCGACACTTGTTGATTTCTCATAATTTTTTAGACAGTTGTGAGGGTTGACACGAGCTACTGGCCAATGCGGGATGCCAAGTCGGACGCCCAGGATTTTTCAGAGCTCAATTCCGAGTTCGGACGGGGAAATAGCCACAAAGTGGGCAAGATTTGAAGGGGTGGACCAAAGTTTGGCCAAATGGGTAAGTAACCCTTGGGGCCCAAAAATGAAAGTCACATGAAATGTTTGGGAAGAATCGTGGAGAGAGAGAGAGGAGGACATCAACGCCAGATTGCGCCGTTTTTTTCGCCCTCCTTGATGGAGATGGAGGTGTGGGGCTGCAAACAACCCCTGCAACTGATCATGGGCCCTCATTCCCTCCTGTCTGTGGATCTTATCGCCGCCCTTCGCTCCTCAATTGATGGCCTAAATGCTGAGATAGAAATCTAGTCTTTCTCTCTCCTCCCTCTCTCTTCTAAGGGGGAATTCATGTGGGAAGAGAAAAGAAGAAGAAAGAATGATGGAGGCTTGTCCGCCATGGATCGGATTTCTCCACGGGCTGGAAATGGTAATTTGTGATCGTGCTGAGCATGAAGTGCTGCTGATTTTCAGATTTGCAACCATGGACATGAAACCCGAAACATGCAAATAAGCGGTAATTCAAGTTTTTCAAAGGAAATTTAAGATTTCATGGTTTTTGATTGATAAAATGTTGTTCATGTGGGCTAAAAATTGTTTATGTTGCTGTTTTCCATGAGTACTTGCTGATCATAATCAGAAAATCAGAAAAATATGCATCTTGTGATTCAAAATAATACACTAAAACACGTAAAATATGGAAAATCAAGGGAAAAGGATGTTTTTGGGCATAAAAATGGGAAAATGAATAGGAACACCAACTAAATTTTCATTTTGCTGCAAGAAGGAACTAAGGGCCACAGCCCATAACCTATTTTGAATTTTCAGTAATTAAGTAATGCAAAAAATAAGGGAAAATACAAGGAAAATAGAGAAAAACCATGAAAAATAGGGGAAAAATGCATTGTGGGTGCGGAAAATTAATGAAAATTAAGAATAATGTGTATCAATGTTTGTGGGGATTGAAGCATGAGGATTTTCCTCAGTTCATCCCCACCTTCTTGTTCTAGTGTGTGTTTCCCGCTTTTTGCACATAAAATGATGGCAAAATGGCTTATAAATCCATACAACAATGCAACATTTGATCGATGGGAGGGTAGAGTGGTTAAAGTGTGTCTAAATGTGGAGTAAAATGATGAAAAGATTGTTGTTTTTGTTTGCATGCCATTGTACCCCGGGATTTAAAGCCCTTTTCCATTGCATCCATCTCAAGCCCAATCCCTTGCCGGGTTTAAAGGTCCCTTCCCATTGAACCCTCCAAAAGACAAATTTTCTTCCCCCGAGCTTCGAAGAGGAAGCCTATAAGGCCTTCCTATAAAATTCTACATAAGTCCATCCCTAGTTTTTCCCCCGGTTCTTGTAAAGAAGAAGAGGGGTTTCTCTAAGCCCCTTCCCACTCGATTTCCCCCATAAACCCATCTCTAATTTTTCCCCCACACTCCCTCTCCACAAAGATCTTTATCCCCGGAACTTCTATGAAAGGAAGGAGAAGTTCATAAGTCCCCATTTCTGCAAAGCCCATAAAACCATTCCTAGCCATAATAGGAAGTAGAAGAATCTCTCAAGCCTCCGTTTCCGCAAGGCTTTTGCAAGAACCCTCTCACGAATCTCTCTTTCCGAAAGAAGAAGGCCCAAGCTCCGAACCCTAAGGCCTTCCAAAGCTGAATTCCGCAAATCGGTAATTCTATCAAGGTGCCATACCTCAAAGGGATTTGCGCGTATGAGGGAGACGGGCCAAGATCATAAGATTGCAGCCAAGGCAAGAAGGTTGAATTCATGATGGCCCCTAAAAAGGCACAAGGCGCAACCGCAGGAGGATCATCTCCTAATATTCATGTGGACATTTCACCGAACCCGCAAGTCCAGGTTTTCTTCCTATTTTTGATTTACGTCCAAGTATTGCAATTATGCATGGTTAATTCATGGAATTAGGATGCACTTTTGCGATTGAAATACATTGGCTATTTTAAAGGAAGTAACTCATGATGGAAGATTGGTCATTTCTATTTTTCAATGGAATGAACGAAAAAGAACATAAGATGTCTATGCATTCTTAGCAAGTTGTTTTTGTGCATTGCAAAGTAACAAATCTAGATCAACTAGTGACTATCATTACAAAATTGAAATTATTGTAGTACACTTCGATTATGCATGGAAAGACTAAATCACATGTCACATTATTAGACAAATCTTTATTCATAATGATTCATTAAGAAAGTTGCTAACAACTGTAGGAAATTGCAAGGCATGGAAATGATTCTAGGGCTGCATGAAGCAGGTTAACTCTAGTCAATTGGCATAAATCTCATTCAACTACATAGTAGTTAGGAAAGGTTGCATAATGCTCAATCAGCATATGAATATTTCATTCAGAAATCAAGTTAGAGAAAGGTTGCATGGTTTGTTTAACATAAAACCTTAAAAGCTTAGTAGCATGAGTCATGAATGCATGTCCTTGTAGGATCAATGGAAGTTATGCGAATTTTAACATGTGCTTGGTCTTAACCAGAGAAGTTAGGGCTTGTAAATCTAATCATACATAGAGCAATGACTCATGTGCTTACGAGAATTGTATCGTAATGCAACTAGTTTTTCCTCTCTTTGATCAAGACAATATCTTTAGAAATAGTTTGTCCTTGTCGTAAGACAAGTAAATTGGTTTACCAAAAACACCTAAACCGCAAAGGATTCATTTAGGATGGTTAAATCGATACAACTCACTCCAAGTGCTAACTAGGGTTTAGCACGTTAAGGACTTGACTTAGTCGCACTTATTGCCAAGTCGAAACTCTCATACCCTAAAGTCTTGCCCACATTCATGGAATTTAGGGACAATTGGATGTACTTGCAAGAAACAAATTAGGGTTTCTGCTCTAAAGATCACTCGTTAAAAAGATGAAACTCGGATTGAGTTGGAACCCCTAGGACCGACGATGTCGGTCTAGTGCAATCGGGAATGGATTGAATATGAGGACACCCTAAGCCCTGTTCTTATCTAATCATGATTCCATGATTAGAAGACACCGTTCAATGGATGAAATAGTCCCATGGATTAGATGCGACATTTGTGCAACAAGCTGCAATGTCGCATGATCTTGTGGTTTGATCACAAGAGAATGGCCAATTCCTCGGAATGAGATTGGCAGATTCTTGCGCAAGTTTAACTTGTAAGAGAATGAGTAGTCATCCTGTTATATCACATTTCTTGGGAAAAGTTGCCAAGATAAGGGAATTAGATATTTGCTTGGAAGCAAAGGACCAATCAATAATTTGGAGCAACATATTCGCCATGATTTACTATTAATAGAACTTAAGGTATTGGTTAAGTTGGGTTAATAGGGTATGGCCCTAACCCAAGGACATAAGGGTTAACAAACAAAACCTTGGGAATCTTGCCGAGTCGTAATTGATCCCGGATCGAATGCTGGATGTATTCGGAGAGAAGGATTCACTCCTTAGCAGTTGGCCAAATAATGACCATTGGATATGATTGTGCTTGTAATAGTTTAAAGAGCACTGTTTGCTTTGTTTGCTCAATGAACTAAAGGATGAAAAGATATCTAATGCTTCAAGTTGAAGGCCTGAAGGGAGAGGCAGCCTCAGTTACCCCCAACTGTCTGCCTGACCCTAACCAAGGGGGTTGTTAGCCGTGCTGGGAAGGTGGACCAAACCCGCCGCATGAGGTCTCTCTGTTGAGCGCTACTTGGAGCAGGAGAATGCTCGGGTGCTAGGGGGGCTCTCACCGCCGTAAATCCCTTGCCTTCTGAGCCCTGCACAAGAGGCCAACGTGACTCGGGATTGGATCTCAAGGCCCACATACTAGTCTACGGGCGGAATCTTGGATTAGTAATCCCTGTGGATTGCTGGATAGCCTTCGGGTGGATTATGGATAAGCCTGTAGGCTGGACTTTATGAATATATTCCAAAGATAAATATGATAACCTATTGAAAAGGAACTTGTTTGACACTGCTTTTCTATGTCAAGTGCTAAGATTATGTGAAGGAATCGGTGCCTAACGGGCTCATTAAGGAAGCTGCTTGATGCATGTCCAACTAAATGTGGTAGGTAATTAGACAACTAAAACAACCTAAGGAAAGTGCAATGGATGTGGCCATGGGTCCATCCTACGGATGGGTGGTCCTGGTTGGCCATGAACTTTTCTGAATCATAAAGGATAGCAAGGAGAACTTCTCAAAGGAAATGAATAGCAAGGGCGCTGACCTAGAGTCTAGGTTATAATAATCCTGGATTTATGCTATTTTAGGGGAACGGAATGGGACTATGCCTTATAGTAGAGAGGTCGAGCCTTGCATCCCTCTCGTTTCCCATTCTCCTTGAACCAAGTGCAGCATGAATCCACTTCGACCCTAGTGTTTCTACGTAAAGTAATTCACTCGAGGTTCGACGCTAGTTGCTGTTTAGGAAATCACCATTAGGGGAAACCCTAATTCAGGTCGGTCCTAAGTGGGAACACCCAGAATACTTCCAGTACGTGGCAGACACGGAAAGTCCTAGATCGCAAAACCCATAACATTCCATTGGAGTGCCGGGCGGAGCCTTCTAGACCTCCTTTCCGATGGACTGCTAAGACATGTCCTGAAGGGAACAGGTGGACACGTTACATCCAAGATGAGCCAATGGCATTAGGAGAGACTGTAAAAGATGAATAGATTATACAAGTTATTCTTAAGGGAGTGAAGAATGAGTACATGCACTTTGTTACCTCCATTGTTGTGACAGAGTAGAAGTTCCCTTACTTAAAGACATTCAAGCCCTTTTTATCCAAGAAGAAGAGATCATGACTCAATCTCTAAATGTGTTGGGGGTAAAGGCGCTTGTGCCTAGCTGCCCGTGTATTAGTTACACTGGTATAGTACATGCACTGTGTATAAGTTACCTGCACACTTGTACACTACATGTCTTCTCTCTCTCTCTCTCTCTCTCTCTCTCTCTCTCTCTCTCTCTCTCTCGCTCCTTCCACCATAGCTCTTTCTTTCACTCTGTGCTTCCACTTCAGGGCTTACTCCTTTTAATTGGTATTAGAGATTTCTTCTCCATGAGCTCAATCTTGGTGTGTGCTTCCATTTGAGCTACCTAGCATGGATTCACCATTGGCAACCATTACTTCATCTCTGAAGGTTTGTATTTGTCACCTATTTCTTAAACACTCATTAGAACCTCTTTAGGCTTGATCTAGGACCTTAGTAGAGGTCATTCATCACTGTATTCATCTTTACAATGGGTAGCAAAGTCAGTAGCAACTCCATGCCAATTTGCACATGTTTGTAGGATGATTAGGATAGCAACACTCCTCCAACATTTCCTCCTCTCACTGAGCACTTACAACTCCTCCTATATGCTCATCATTGGCCTTGGCATTGGCTTTAATGCTTGTCATTGATATTGGGAAGCTTGTATTTAGTTCATGGACTATGTATTCAGCATATAGTTTGTAATAATAAGGTAGAACCCTGTCATTGATGCCTTAGCGGTGATGCATAAATGATGCCCCGTTCATTCTGGGATGCTTACCCATTGATTGGAGATCATTTAAGCACTGTTCTTGTTCAATTTTGATTTTTTTAATAACTAGGTTTGGAGCTTATTTGGTCGATGGAATACATACCTATTGCTTTATGGGTGCTTACTGACTACCTAGATGGATATACCAATGCCTATGGTCCATGTTACATGCTTTGTCATGACTTTGGAATGCTTTGAGTGGTGATTGAAGCCCCTTTTGATTGACATTTTTTGTCATTTACCTACATCAAGCATTGTTTGAGACACTTCATGCCTATTATCCTTGGATGATACTTGGGAAATCCTCTTGGATGTTTATGTTTGATATGGATGTGACATGTGTTGGTGATGCTTGATGAACATTCAGCTTTTCCTTTGACTTGTGTTTGAGTTATTCTAGAGCTTTGTACATTGACATTGGTTGTCAGTTACCTACTTGCATGTTACAATGGATAATTGCCAACTATTTTCACTTGGATGCTCTAGATGTACACACTTGGATCTTGTATGTGTGATGCATCAGAGCTTTGCTTGCTCATTCCGCATCTAGCTTTGTTCAAGTGTGGGAGCTTCTTCATTAACTTTGATGTTACATAGAGGTTTATTCCTTGAGGGCTGATCTGAGTTTATAGGTCTTGGACTAGCATCGACCTCTGTCAAGTCATTGTCCATTATGTATATACTTGTCTTGGCTCTTTATTGAGATTTTGTTCATTCAATCATGCCTTTGGTTGTTATCTTCCATTAATTTGAGACCTACTACATGCATGATTGGTATGCCAATTGATATATACCACACCGATAGATTGCAGTTGACAACTTTGGGTACTTGTCTTATGTATGCTAGCTACTAAAGTTTCTTACATACCTTGCCTGATGCATGATATCACTTGGTAGTTTCAGTTGTCATGTCATAGTGATAGCTTAGTTTTGACTTGGATTTCTTATTGCTATACTTTATTTACAACAAACTATAATTGCATATTTTGGCAGTTTTGATGAGGGTAGTCACTTCCATCGTTTGACAGTTCTTTGCATTGAGTTTGTGGACAACTCATTACTTGGTTAGTGCCCCTTATTTTCAGCTTGATCTGGTAGTGGTTTTGGGGCTAGTCTGTAGGTTATTATGGTAACTTATTGTTCCCTTCTATGCATTTATTTTAGTATGGTTGGTGGTTCCAATGATAGTGCTATCTTTAATATTGATAATTGGATGGCACCAACTACAGCTATTGGAAGATACAAATTTGGCAAGTTCTAGTGCATAAAATATAAGTTCAGCCTTTGAAACATGAAGAAGTCAAGCCCGAATATATAGGTACAGAGGATTGAGCTGAATTAGATGAGCTTATTTAAATCCATCACAATATTGTCCCTCTCTAAGTATGTGCTTTAAAGTGTTGTCTGTGATGGTGGGCAGTCTACATGGGACTTTTGTGAAAAGATTTGCAATGTCTTTGATAGTTAGAGCCCCACTTCTTAGATATATTGGTTGAACCAACTCATGGACCTTTGAATGAAGGAGGGAACTTCTATATCAGCCCATTTAAATGAGTTTCATTCAATTCTCAGACATTTGTCTTCACAGGGTATTGAATTCAAGGGCAATCTCCCTTCTTTGTTCCTCTTGGTTACATTGCCTGAATCATGAGATACATTTAGCACTGCTATGTGTGTCAACATGCTCACTGATGGGCTAGACTTACAAGGTGTAGAGGGTGAAATCTTGAATGAAGAAGTTAATAGAAATAATTTCAATGCTTCTTGCACCTCTCATGCTTTGATGGTTAGAGGCAATAATGGTAGGAGCAGTAATGACCATCGTGGGAGACACTCTCAGTACTCTCCATTTTAGTCACATGTATAGTCTTGCAATAAGTCTTATGGTCATAAGTCCTCATTGACTTGACATTACTGTAGGAAAGTAGGGCATATTCAGCCACAATGCCATAAAATGCATGAGGAAAATCACAAAGAAAAAGGCAAGGCTAAAGTACATGACAAAAATGATGATGGCACTATTGTCCCTAGTAAGTCAGGCATTAAGATTGAAGAGATTAATGTTGTGCAGATTGATTTTGATGATGATTTCATATGTGCAACTTCTTCTCTTGATACTTCACAACTGATTGATTCTTTGTCAATATATACTCAGTGTTGTCTGATAGATTCAGGTGCTTCCTTTCATGTGACCCCTCCACTCCTATCACAGTTGACCAGATCTATCCATTTGGGCAATGACTTGGAACTAGAGGTAGTTGGTATTGGTGATGTCCACGATTCAAGTTTCATGTTTACTCTTCATGATGTATGTCATGTACCAACTCTCACAAAGAGCCTTATCTTTGTTGGCACCTTGGATAATGTAGGTTATGTAGTTTCTTTTGTGATTCCTAATGGAAGATTACCCGTGGGAACCTTGTCATTTCACGTGGTGATAAGTCCAATACTCTCTACCCCCTGCTTGTATCTTGGTTAGTTAACCATGTTTTGGCAGTTGATGTAGTTCCACATGTATCTCTTTGGCATTTTTGCCTTGGGCATATGCCCTTTGAAAGAAATAAAAATGCTTATCTGTTTACAGTATCTTTTGCCCCTTGATTATAAGTACTTTAAGTCTTGTGATCATTGTTTATATGGCAAGCAGACATGTAATACACAAAGGAAGTTTGATATGAAACGGATGGGTTAGCCATTGGCTCTCATTCATCCGGATGTATGTTATCCCATGCCTTGCAAGTCATTAAGTGGCATGAAGTATTTCGTTACCTTCATTGATGACTATACGCATAAAGTCTAGGAATATCCTATTAAGCAAAACTTGGAATTCTTAGCTATACTTTAGTATTAGCTTGCTTTAATAGAGAACTAGTTTGGGTATAGGATGAAATGCCTAAGGTCGGATAATGGGGGTGAGCATATCTCTAAAGCCTTTGAGAAATTTTGTGAAAAAAGGGGTATTAATCATTAGTGGACTACCCCATACACCCCACCCTAGAGTGGTATGATTGAGTGCATGAATAGGAAAATTCATGAGTGAGTTTGCAATATGCTTAGCTAAATAGGCTTACCATATAAATTTTGGGCTGAGGTAGTTACTATTGTGGAACACATGATTAATCAATCCCCCTATATTACTCTTGACTATCAGGTTGTAGAGGAGACCTGGTCTAGGAAACATCTCTCATATGCTCATTTGTGTGTCTTTGATTGTGAGGCTTTCTACTATTCATGCAAGGACAAGTGCAACAAGCTAGATCCTAAGTCTAGGAAATGCATCTTTCTTGCTAATCAAGATGTAGGTGAGATGGGCTATCACTTATATGGGATCTATAGGCTTGGAAGGTTATCCATAACTATGATGTTTCTTTCCATAAGGAAAAAATGTAGAAGCAGCTTGAATATATTGTTGAGGTATGCATGGCGATATTTCAAGAGGAGCCTCCTACTACTATACAACAAGTTAGACAATTTGCCACAATGGTGTGGCTAATGTTTTAGTAGCCCAGGTCCTTGATGCTCCACAAGATGTCCCAACCCCACAGCCTATTTTGAGGTAGTCTACTAGAGATACATAACCTATTTAGTTTGAGCCCTCTATAGATTATGTTATGGTGACAGATGCTAGTGAGTCTCTTACTTATGATGAGGCCATGTGTAGACATGATAGTCACTCTTGAGAGAGGGCCATGTAGTCCGAGTATGACTCGCTATAGAGAAATCATACATGGTATTTGGTTCCTTTGCCTAGTGGAAAGCATTTTTTTCCCATGCAAGTGAGTGTACAAGTTAAAAACTACCCATGGATGTCCCAAGCCGGCATACAAGGCAGAATTGATTGCTAAGGGTTTCAAGTAGGAGCATGCTATGGACTTTGATAAAGGTTTTTCTCATGTTGTGAAGATGACTACCCTATGTTTGGTACTAGCTTTGGTTACTTAGCTTGACTTGGATCTTTATCGGATGGATGTTAAGATGACTTTTCTATATGGGGACCTACATGATGAGATCTACATGAAGCAGCCTAAGGGCTTTGCAAAACCTCGTAGGGACCACCTAGTGTGTAGATTGATGAAGAGTCTTTATAGCCTTAAGCAATCACCTAGGGAATGGTACCACAAGTTTGATGATTTTAATATCCACAAGGATATTCCCACAATGATATGGATTCCTGCTTATACACAAAGAAGGCTCATGATGGTAGCCTTATGATTTTGATCCTCTATGTGGATGATATGGTGATTGTTGGGAGTACTGATAATGACCTGCATGCCTTGAAAGGTTAGCTCAAGAAGAGCTTTGAGATAAGGGACATGGGATAGGCCTCACATATTCTTGGGATGCACATTACGTGCAATCGCTCTAAGGGACTCCTTTACTTGTCATAGAAGGAGTACATCTAGAAGGTACTTCAACGATTTCATCTACAAGATGTTAGGCCTATTGGTTGTCCTTTACCCTCTCATGTGAATGCTAGTTAGGCTAATTGTCCATGGCCTAATGAGAAAAATGTCGAGATGGCCAAGATCCCTTATGTATCCTTAGTGGGAAGTTTAATGTATACCATGATAGCCACTCACCCTAACATAGGATTTGTAATGGAAGTTGTGGCATGCTATATGGCTACACCTGGTCGACGGAATTGGGATGCCATCAAGGGTATCATGAGATCCCTAAAAGGCATAGTAGCTATGTGCATCTGTTATGGTGGCTAGGATATAGGAGTTGTGGGATATATTAAATTTGATTATGCAGGATATGTGGATAGTAGGAAGTCCACCTCTGGCTATGTCTTCACCTTTACTGGAGGTGCTATTTCTTGGATGTCTAGGGTGCATAAAAACATGGCTCTCTCTATTACAAAGGTAGAATATGTTGCAACCATTGAGGCGGCATGCAAGGAGGCTCTCTAGCCAGGTCGTTCTCTAGTGGTAGACCTTGGCATTATTGATATGGCCCCTACATTGCATTCGGATTTTATGAGTGCAATTCAGTTGGCCAAGAATCCACAGCCTTCCATACAAAGACAAAGCATATTGAGGTGCATTACCATTTTATTCTAGAGGCCATTGAGGACAAGTCCATTGATCTTATCAAGATCTCAATTAACCAAAATCCTACATATCTGCTCACTAAAAGTCTCTTAGTAGAGCACTTTGCCTTCCTTAGGAAGTTGATAGGCATTGGATGAGATGACATCTTTTTTCATCATGTTGTATTTATGTACAATTGTACTTTGCCACTTTTTTCTTATTCTTTTCTCACTAGGGGAACATTTGCCTTTAAGTGGGAGGTTGTTGAGGGTAAAGGCACCTATGCTTAGCTGCCCCATGTATTAGTTACACTAACAGTACGTGCACTGTATATTAGTTATCCGCACACCTATACACTACAAGTAGCAGACACCCATCAATGCCACTTTATTGTTTATCTTTTAATGAAATTTGAATAAAGGGAAGGCATGACACACATTGTGACTATTGGAGTTCCCACATCTTATGTGTCTTTCTCTCTTGCTCTTGCTCTTGCTCTTGCTCTTGCTGCTTCTACCATAGATCTTGCTTCCACTCTGTGCTTCCACTTCAGGACTTACTTCCTTCAAAATGTTGGTCACATCAACCCTAGTTTGTGCTCTTCTAGAAGAGATAACTCACATTACCATCCTACTCATGTTGGTAGAATATCCCCTTTTAAAAGAGGAAACACTAAATAACTATGCATATTAGGGAGATATTAGGGCATGTTCCTAAGCATAGTATTGCATGATATATTCAATTACTCATCATCACAAAAGAAGATTTAGTATATGCTTGATGGGTTATTTTCCTAATTCAATAAAACTTAGTTTGCAAGGCATCATAATAAAAGTAAAAATAGTAGGTATGCAAGTTGTTATATTACTAGAGTTTTTCTTTGGTAAGTAGTTTGTAATCTCATTAAATGTAATGTGAGAAAGAACTATTTTTATTTTTCAATTGAAGAGTTATTATTTGCTTCTTTCAACATTTAGGGGATTAGGTCGTTAAATTCATAACTATAATTGTTGACAATTGGTGTCCATAATTTAAGTAATTTGAATTAATAATCCAAATTATTGATGATTAATTAATAGACTGGTACATAAATAATTAGAATTAAGAAATCTAATAGATTAATTGTAAGCTAATTATATATGTGGATGATTTCTATTGCAACTAATGGAGCTATGATGGAGAAGAAGGGTTGCTCACGGTCTTGTGGGGAAACATACTTTATCCATTTCAATGTACCTTTTCTTAGCTACTATGCATGTATACTCTTATCTACATGATTGTATGCCCTTATGTACATGTTGGAAAGTGTGAACATTTGGCATACTTGAGTGTAGATGGAACATACTCTATCCATCTCAATATAGCTTCTTTTAGCATTTCACACCTCCATACTAATAGTCTCCTATGCCTTCATGCTAAAAAGCAATAGTATGTTTCCATGGGGTTGTAATGACTCAAATATTATGTATAGCTTGGAGATCATGGACTTCTATTTGTAAAGGAAGGGGGAGTTGGAATGTCGGAATGAACATGCTATGGCACACTATAGAACATCATTTTGATTTTATCTTTTAGGCAATGTAACAATAGTTTGAGACTTAATGGACTATGGCATTGTCCCCTCGAGTGAATGAGCTCTCCATAGTAGCATGTCTTTTCTAATAGTTCTCGCATGGAGGTGTGGCAAGATCTATTGTGATCTGCATGACCGACCTTGGTGGCTCTTCATTACTTGATTTAGCTT
Source organism: Lygodium microphyllum (assembly GCF_053477565.2). Classification (NCBI taxonomy): domain Eukaryota; kingdom Viridiplantae; phylum Streptophyta; class Polypodiopsida; order Schizaeales; family Lygodiaceae; genus Lygodium; species Lygodium microphyllum. Next base: position 26,212,956 of record NC_141157.1, read on the forward strand.
TTGTTTTACTAACTTGATAGTTTCCTCTCTAGTAGTCTTGAGAGTCTTACACATTCTTGAAGAGGAAAATTCTAGTTACTCCTCACGGTACGAGTTAGGATCACATTTTGTTGATAGATCTCATGGTCAAGGGCCTCTTGCAAGTTGTAGCATGGATCTTGGCTTGTTGCACCTTTTAGATGAGTTTTTCCATCACTTCTTATTTGAGTAATTGGATATCTTTGAGCTTGGCCATCTTGGATATCTCTTGAAGTTGAGATTTGGTAGGTGTTACATTTCCTAGCCTTTTCCAAATAGGAAGCAAAATGGAGTAGACTCTATTGATTGGGGTAAGTACTCCATCTTGAAGCTTTGTCTATTGTTCTTGGATATTGGTTCTTTGTATAGATACAAAACTCATACAAGTTATTTATAATCATTATCCTTGAATTGACTAATTATTGTTTTCATTCAAGTTGAATTCAATGGCCCCCCTATGCGAAAGAGGCATGTGATGATGCAATTATGATTGGAAGAAGTGATGATAAGTATATTTTCAAAGCTATGATGCCTTGATTTTTTGTCCATCGATTTGTCAATTCCTTTTAGCCAAAGTTTTAAGCTCATAAGGAAAGGGGATCAATCTTGTCTCTCTTAACGATGATAGTGGTGCTTTCATGATCAACCATGTAGAAGCTAAGTGGATCTAGCATTTGCATAAGAGGGATACTTGGTGACATTTAAGAATTAAATTGTTTCCAAATTTTTCTTGTTTTTCATGCAAGGTCTCAAGAAGAAGACAACAAGATTGTTCCAAAAATAGTATTGCAACAAATTTTGCATAGACAACTGGTGCTAACAAGGAAATGAGTGGAGATTTGACTAATGTAATGGATATTTTGCAATTGTATGTGCTATGGGTTAACCTCAGAAATACATGGGTTTGATTGCTTCATTGGTACCTTTAAAATCCACAAGTTATCAACATAATCAATCCCTTACTATGGAAGAAGTCAAGGGAAACCTTGATCTCCTCAAATAGCAACGTTTAAAGTGATGGAATTATTTATGGAAAAACTTGCCCGTGTCATCACTATTTGCATCACTAATAGTAGCAACACGATAAATTGGTCACTATTTGCATTGTTGTATGCGTCGTATGTGCATTTTTTATCAAAATAATGACGCTAATAGTGATGCATATAGCGATGTAGATAGCGATCCTAATAATGATGCAAATAGCAATGCTAATAGCGATGGTTGCAGAGTAAATCTCCAATGTAAATAACAATGATTAGAGAGGGAAAAAATTTTATGTGGTAGGGCATGCAATCCTGTGACCCTTCTAGCTATATGCACTAAACATTCTTGTATAATTCATTTCCCAATATCACGTACATCTAATGTCTAAAAATTGTGCATCATATTTTCTTTTAAAAAATAATTCTCTGATTGCAAAAGATAGATATAATCAATTCAAAAAGTATTATGCAATGAGATTTTTCATCAATTTCTTAGGCCCGAGAAGAAGAGCTTGTGATTGAAAAAGATAGATATAATCAATTCAAAAAGGTATTACTCAAGGAGCTTTTTTATGACTTGCTTAGGCCCAAGAAGAAGAGCTTTGCTTCAAGCTTTCATTGCAGTCAGGACCATGAGGTATGAATAAGTCCCATTGATCTTCTGCTCACTCCAACTTATTCCAAACTTGTTGAAGTCTTTTTTGGGGGAGCATTTGGGCATTTGTAAGAGTTATACCATGATGTTGGAGCCAAAAATACTTATATAGGGATAGTAGTGTCTCAGAGCTCTGCTTCTTCCTTCTTGTTTTTACCTACATCTAAGTCATCTTCTATCTCTTCTTTCTTGGCCTCACCCTTCATCAAAGGTATCCCATGCCTCACAAGGTGTTGACTTGACCTCACCCTCAATCTCAATGGATGCAAGTGTTTCAAGATCAAAAGAATCAAGTTGATCCTTCCCTTTCTCAAACTCCATTTCTTAATCTGCAACCTGTGGTGCAAGGGTTCATCCTTTTGACATGTCCACCTATCTTTTTCTTCTTTCTTGTATCCTAACTCCATCATAATACTTTCTACCTTTGAACACACATCCATTCTCCATCCTTCTCCTTTCACATAATACTCCATCATTTCTTCCTATTCTTGGACTCCTTCGTGTTGGCATTCTTTGGAGTAGGGGTAGTTAGTGTAGAGGTATTCCTTCTAGGTGGTAGTCATCGATGGGAAAATATTCAAGCTAGTAGTATCCATCTCCTTGAGGAGAGTATTCATTATAGAGGTATTTCTCTTCAAGGTAGCCTTCTTGGTAGTCGTCTTCAAGGTAGTAGTCCATGTAGCAACAGTCGACTCCTTATTGGGGATGAGGTGTTCCAAGATCTAGGCTAAGCTCATCCTCTCCCCTTTCTTCTTCTTCTTCTTCATCAGACCAAAAATTCTTTTTTTTTTTCACATGTTTCTTCTTTTCTTGGCTCCTTAGTTCTTCTTTGGTTAGCTTCACTCCATTTTTGAGCTCTTGGACTCTTTTGGCTCGCATTTTCTTCAAGTATGGTTCAACATGCTCTGTGACTTCTTCGGATCCAGAGGCAATCTTCCAATTCCACCTCTCAGTATGATTTCTTCTTGTAGTTTCATATCAAGGTCTGGATCCTTCTTCACTTGTCATAGCCTCTCTTTCTTTGTGTGTTTTCTCTACTTTTCTTTTACCTCTCCCCTCTCTCTCTCTTTCTATATATATATATATATACATATATGTATGTATGTATGTATGTATGTATGTATGTATGTATGTATGTATGTATGTGTTCTCTCTCTCCCTCTCCCTCCCTATTTTATTTCTCTCCTTCTTTCCCTTCCTCCATCCCTTCGTCCCTCCCTTCCTCTCTCTCTCTCTCTCTATATATATATATATATATATATATATATATATATATATATATGTATATATATATACATATATATATATATATGTATGTATGTATGTATGTATGTATGTATGTATGTATGTATGTATATACTCTCTCTCTATCCCTTCTTCTCTCTATTTTCCTCTCTTTTGTATTGCCCTCTCCATTTTTCTCTCCCTCACTCTCTTCATCTCTCTCTCTCTCTCTCTCTCCATTTATGCATCTCTTCATAAACAATAAGAAAGACAGAAGCAAAGAAAAGAGAGAAGAGAGAATGCACTTACCTCAAAGCTCCAAGAATAATGTCTTCATACTTCCCTCCTTTTTCTTCTCCTTCACGAGCTCCCTCCTTCTCCTCACACTTGTCTCCTCCCTCTTTGTGGATGGCGGCAGTGGTAGTGGCCTTTCTCTTGCTCTCTCAACCTCCTTTGCTTTGAGCTATTTCCCTCTTTCTTTTACTCTCTCACTCTTGTTTGTTTACAAACCTATAAAATGCCATGCTCGTGTTTTGGCACTTTTTCTTGAAGCCCCTCTCTCTTCCCTTCCCTTTTTTATTTTTCTCCATCTCTCTCTTCCCTCCCCTCCCTTCTTCTCTCTATTTTTCTCCCTCCTTCCCTCCCCACTCTCACTCAATGCATCTCATTGCAAACATAATCAAATATAGAAAATAAAAATATTCAAAAACAAATATATTGAAAGCAAAGTCTCCCCACCTCTCTTTATCTCTCTCTCCCCCCTCTCCCTTTACTTTTCTCTCTTTTCATTCTCTCTCATTCTCTCATTGTTTTCCTATTTCTCTCTCCCTCTCTATTTTTCCTCTCTTTATCTCTCTCTCTCTCTCTCTCTATTCTTTTCACTCTCCTTCCTCTCTTTACCTCGCTCTTCTTTTCTACCTCCTCTTCTCTTTCTTCTCTCTCTCTCTCTCTCTATTTCTCTCCCCCTCTCTTTCTCTCTCTGTTTCCCTTTCTTTGTTTCCTCTCTCTTTTTTTTATCCTCCCCCTTTCCCTCATTGTTTCTCTCACTCATCCTCCTCTCTCCCTCCCTTTATCTCTCATTTCTCTCTTCCTCTTTCTCTTTGTTTCCTTTCTCTCATTTCTCTCCCTCTTTCTCTCCCTTCCTTCTTCTCCCTCCCTCCCTCTATTTCCATGTATCTCTTTGCAAAGAAAAAAAAAACAAGAAAAGAAGTGATGAAACCTTATGTGCCTCCTCTTCACATCTTTTCTCCCTTCTCCCTTGAAGAGTTTTCTTCTTTGTGTACAATAGTGGTGGTGACGGTGACATCAACAAGTGAGGGAAGTATGAAGAGATTCTTCTTGGAGCTCCATGATGAGCTCTCTCTCTCTCTCTCTCTCTCTCTCTCTCTCTCTCTCTCTCTCTCTCTCAAAGCTTTAAGCTATCTCTCTCTCTTTCATTCTTTCTCGCAAATGTTTTTAGTAAATTCGACACTTGGGTTTTTGATAGTTTTTTTCAGAGAGAGGCATCACTATTAGCAGCACTATGTGCATCGCTACTATTAGCGTCACAAATAGAGTTTATGATGCTAACAATAATGCATATAGTGGCGCCGCTATTTTTCATCGCAAATGGCCATCACTATTACTCCATTTCCTTGTAGTGCCTTGAGGCTTAATGGCCCCGAGATAATAGTGGATATTCAGAAATTCAACTTCATACCCATAATTTTTGTCTCCTTTAGAAAAAACAATCATGTGGTTGAGGATGGTTGAAAGCTTACGAGTAATGGAGTACTCGTAAGATACCTCGTATATATTAGTCTTTGTAGTTTTAAATAAATATTATGTGTATGTAGTTTTCATACGCTACTTGAAGCTTGGTGGCTATTTGTAGGGGTTTTGCTAAACATAATTGAGAAAATTGCATTGCAAAATTTAAAGGACAATGTAAAATTGACTGCAATCCATAAATAATCATTTGATCTTACTTTTTGAGCCCTCTTTGCATGATTATATCTCTCTAATTTGGTATGAAGGAAAAAAAAAACATATTTTCGAAACTATCACAAAAATTGGCTCAAAAGGAAAATACCAAAAAAGAAGGACGATGGTCTTGCACAATCTCAACTAGTTGTAGCCTCTTCTTGCTTATTTTATAAGTATGAAAACTACAAGGTTGTTCTTACCATTGGTGATGTTTGTTTTATCAATGTGTATGCTAGTGTAAACGCATACCTTTCTTTTATGTCTCAATGATAGATATTTCCTTCACTTGAGGGATCTCAAATTGGTAGTGCACTTGTTGATAGCTCCCAAGCCATGGGTGGGCATTATAAACAAGGAATCCACCATGTATGGGGATGATATGGATGAAAAATCTTCTTATGAGATTGAGAATTTCCCATGGTGATTGAACATGCCCCTATCTAATGTGTTGCCGAGTGGAAGGCAAAATTTTGATGAATGGACATGCCCATGGTGGTTGGAGATGCCCCTTTATAAAAGAGTATTAATAGAGGTATGCTTCTCAAGTTTTCTTTTGATTGCTCTGGTGTAGGGGCCTCAATCACTTTTTTGGATTGTTTCATCCATAGATGCATCATCGCATATATTTCCTAGTAGAAGGTATGATCTCATCCATTTTTGCAACATCAATTTACAACTATACATCAAGTTCATAACTTGGACACTTTTTCAATATTCCCTTGGTGCATTACCCTACTATGTTGAGATAGTTGCAAAACTTTGATATGTAATAATATTTTTTAAAAATAATATTTCACAATATCACCTTGTCTTTGTCTTTATTTTTTCCTAATACCACTAGATTTCTTCATCCTTATGTCTATCCATGGCATTGAAATGAGAAAGAATTACTTGGTTTATACCTTTGCTTGTTGCTGCCATGCTCGGTTTAAAGTTAAACTCCTTATATTAAGACCCTTAGATCAAACAAGGGGGAGTACATGTCCAAAGAGTTTGGATAGTGTTTTTTAAGAAACGTATTAGGAAGCAATATCCATGCTTCTGTACTCCACAACAAAACGCAGTAGAAGAGAGAAAAACAAGAGCAATGCTAAATGAAGCCAATCTTTGAAAGCACTATTGGGTTGAAGTTGTTAATACACCAGCTTATGAATAGGAGTCCACTCAAGCTCTAAAATGCCTCACTCTAGAAAAAACATATTTAGGTATAAGACCCAATACATCATACTTGAAAGCATTTGGTTGCATTTCTTATATACACATTCTAAATGATAAAAGGAGAAAGTTGGATACTATATCACAAAGATGTATCTTTGTTGAGTATGATTTTCATACCGATGGCTATAGGATATATAATCTAGATTATAAGAAGTTTTATATATAGAGAGATGTCATGTTAATGAGTATGATAGGTGGTTCAAAGTAGCCTTAACAAGCTACCATGTAGGTGAAGGTAATGAGGTTGAAAGTTCCAACCTTGAAGAATCTACTATGTAGTCCATACTTACCTCAGAAGCTTTTACTTTTTCTTTCCCTTCAAGTGGTTTAGAAAGCATACTTCTAGAAATATCCTAAAAGAGTTATTAAGTACCTCACAAATAATCCTAAGTCAGCCCAATGATGAAGATGAAGAAACCTAAGCAATACCTCTCAAAAGTTCTGCGAGGCTGAAATTTACACCTCAAAGATTCACTTATTCTTTCAACTTTAGTGTCCAACATACAATTTTCTTGGCTAGTATTCAACCTATCATGGAGCATATAACATATGAAGAAGCATCTACAAAGTAAAAATGGATTTTAGAAATGGATGAAAAGCATGCTACTATCATGAAGAATGGTACCTAGCAATTACAAGATCTTCCCATTGAGGGGTAGAAATCAGTAGGATGAAAACAAGTTTATAGAGTGAAGCTGAAGGATAGTGGATCTATGGACAAGTATGAGGCTAGGCTAAATGCTAAAGGTTTCTCTCAAAATTTTGGTGAATAATATGATGAAACCTTCTCCCCAATTGCAAATATGAATACTATCAAATCAGTTACTACCATTACAACTCATTATAGATGGCCCCTTCATCAAATGATTACTAAAATTTCTTTTCTCAATTGAAACCTACATGAAGAGATATATATGCAGTAATCCCTTGTTCATTTTATTTATCAAAATTATCCAAACATAGTATGTAAGCTAAATATCAAGTCTCTTTATGGATTGAAAGAAGCTCCAAGAGCTTGGCATCACAAGTTAAATATGTTTCCCACTTTCCATGGTTTTTGTAGTAGTATTGCAAATCCACTTCTACATATAACAAACATGAAGATAATGATATTGCACTCCTGATTCTTTATGTAGATGATCTAGTTCTTGTAGGGAGCAATCTAGGACATATGGACCAAAGAATGAAATGTCTCTTGAAGGCTGAGTATGATATGAAATATATTTGAGAACTTCTCAAACAGTATGCTCAAGATATCTTAAAGAGATTCTAAATGGAAACTTACAAACCATCCACACTCCCATGAAAACCAATTTGAAGTTTGTCAAAGATGGTAGTACAAATACCTTTGATGCCGAGGCATTTAGTTGGTTTGCTAAATTACCTTACAATTACAAGACTAGCTCTCTCATTATCTATGAGTGTTTTAAGTCAATTCATGCAAGAAGCAAGGTATGCTCACATTGGTTGTTAGGCAAGGGAATTCTCAAATACATCAAAGATACTATAGATTATGGACTAGTCTACAAAGTAGACTCTTCACAAGAGAGTGTGTGCTTATATTGATGTTGATTAGGTTAGAAACATAGAATAGAGAAGGTCTATATTAGGCTATTATTGCTTAATTGGAAGATAGAAGTTCTAGATTAGGCTATTGTTGCTCAATGAGAAGTGGAGTTATCAATTTGTCCAATGAGAAGTGACACTTGCATTGTCTTCTAGTGAAGCAATTTTAAAATTGGCTAATTTAAAAGATAGACTTCAAACTTTGAATCATGCTTTGACATATTGCCATGGAGTGAAAGTTAAAAGGTACACTTTGATTTCTTACATTTGGAGGGGTGCACATCGTGGAGATTTATAAAGATACAAAAGGCACAAATAAGTAAAATTTGATTGATTTGGAAGATAAACTTCAAAAATTGAATCATATTTTGACATATTGCCATGGATGATAGTCAAGAGATACACTTTCATTCCTTACATTTGTAGGTGTTTGTCCACATTTGGTGGATACATAAGGAGAGAAAATTAGTTTATAGAAACATGGCATGCATTCAAAGCACTTTCAAGTTTTTTTGGTCTTCATTGGAAAACTAAAGGCTTCTACAAAAATGATATGGATTCAAGCAAAAAGGATTGAGTATGTGTGAGTATACTATAACCAATTTCTCAATCTAACTATTTATTTGGGAAATGTAAGCGATGATTTCAAGTTTCATGAGTCTGTCTATGTGCTAAAACTAAGTCTTTGAACTAATATCATGGCCTAATATCCTACCACTCTTTTTAAAGAAATTGAATTAACAAAGAGATATGCTCAAAAGTACAAGAAGGATCCTACCATTTAGCAAGGTTTTGGATTACAAATATTTACTATCAGACAGAGCCAAATTGAAAGCTTACAAATAAGGATATTTTTAAATATGCCTTCAATGCCTATGATATAGATGGTGTACATGTAGACTCATGTAATGAACCTCCCAAGCTTATAATGCAACTAGGCAAAGAGCAAATTATAGACCTTCAAATGGTAATAAAGTAGAGAACAAGCATTCTAAATTTAGGCCAAAATCCTCTTTTACACAAGGCAACGCCAAGTTTATTCCCATGAAGCTCTTCAACAAAAGAAAGAAAAAGGATTATGTTTCAAATCTAGAGAAAAGTATACACCAGATCGTGCTAATAAGTAAATAACAAATGGATGTACTTATGATACACTACTATATACACATCAACCTTTTCTATCTCTATAATTACATGCACAAGTTCTAGGATTCCCACTACTTTGAGGATTTGGAGAAATCTTAATAGAAAGACATACTTTATTTTGGTGGATAGTGAGAGTACTCGATGGATCAAGTTAAATGATACCCTAATGATTTATCTCACCTAGAAAAGATTCAAGTAGACAATCAAGATGAAGAAATCAACACCCAACTTTGTTCAAATGTGTCTCTTAATTGCATGAAACTTAAACTATTGCAGGTAACCTCATAGCTTTAGGTATGGGATCTATTGTTCTAGTCTCATAATATGATTGATCAAGTTAATTAGGTAAGATTACCATGGGATTTTATTATCCTTACATGCAGTTTTCTTAGAATGGGACTCTTATACATCTTGATGGAATACAAAAGTAGCATGCACATTTTTAGCTTATCACCTCTAACTTATCCTTGTTACTTTTGATGATACATAGGGAATATGTGGGCATTATTATCACTCACCAAACTATTATTTCAAACAAACTTCAACTTGCTCATCATTAAGTATCCCTTTCTCTTTAAAAGACACATATTGGCAATGCACCTTAAAGAGAGCCATACCCCTAAATTAGCTACCATGGGCTTCAAATTTACCCACGAAATTTTGAGATCCACCTCCATCCTCATATCCACAACAATTTTCACTACCCATTTCTAATCCTCCTTTTAGTTCTCCCACCTCTTTTGATAATATCTTCTCTCTCTCTCTCTCACTACCATACCATGTTCACCCATATGTTTATCTCTACCTCTGCCATTAATTTCCTAATCCTACCTCTAGCACCACTCTCCTTCCATCTCAAAAAACTCCTTCTTCACAAGTTTTCCTTCCATCCTTCCACCACAATGACACTATTGCAAGAAGAGGAAGTTGCTACAACCACTACCTCGCCACCACCACAAGGAAAGGAAGCCACCACAATCCAAACATGGTAAGGAAAGGAGTTGCCACTATAAGAACATGCCAAGGAAAGAGGAAGCTACAAAAACATCATGTATGCTTTGTTGCATCTTAGCACTATCATTAAAGAAAGAGGGGTGGTTGAAAATTACTTGACAACGAAATTCTTAGTGGTGGGTTCCTTCTCTTCCTTCTATTCTCTCTAATTCCCACCTTGCTTTCAAGGAGGGGTCTAAGGAGAGTCAAGAGGGATGGAGAGGGACTCAATTTAAATATTTGGCTACTAAAAAAAGAGGGTTTCTTCTTTTTGGATTACTCTATCACAACCTTCTAACATTAACATCACCACATCACCCTCATGCGCACTTTTAATGTTAAGATTGTTATTTGGCATTTTATTCGCCACTCTATTACTCATAAATGGTGTACACATTGCCCTATTAAAAGCCACCACTTTGTTGTATGTCCATTAAAGAGTGTAATTATAGCTATTGGAGCATTATGTGCTACTGCATTGTGAAACCTAAGCATTGTGAAACCTTGCATTGTTGCACTCATGTGGACCAATGCATGTACAAGAACATAATCCACCATTAATGCACTCTTCCACACATGCATTGTGTAGATTTTCAAAGTGCTCATGCATTGTGCACTCACTTCAAACCATCCATATCTAAGAATATTATACTTGCATTGATCTAGCTTATTGCACACGTACCTACACTTTCCAAGGGCACAGTCTGTGCTCTCAGCATAGTGCACTTGTGAGATCTAGCTTATTGCACACGTACCTACACTTTCCAAGTGCACAGTTTGTGCTCTTAGCATAGTGCACTTGTGAGATCTAGTTCTCACCTCCATCTCAAGAAAAGTGCACAAAACTATGCACTATGCATTGATCCTAGTGTAGTAAGCCTTATGCACCCATCCCATATTTTGTGCATCCCACCACCCACTTTTGTGCATAGTGCACTAGTTCAACTTCATCCACTAAGCTTAGTCCCACTCCTTACTATACACCATTGTACCTACCATTATGCAATGTGCACACCACTCCTTGCGTACTGTGCATTAGCCATGCACTAAACAATGCACATAACTTGCACTTGCAAAATCTTGCACTTAGCACAATGCACATCAATGTGAATTATGCCCTCTACACTAACTATAGTGCACTATATGGAGTGACCCTAGTGCATTAAGCCTTGTGCACCTATCAAACCTTGTCAACACCCCACCACATCCTTACTGCACTAGTCCCCTACACACGTGCACTAGTAGACCATAATGCACTAACCTTAGTGCACCACTCCTCACTACACAATAGGGTAGCTACCATTATTGTACACATCACCCTCTTACACCTTCATGCCTAATTTTGAATCATACTTGCATTCATCACAATGCATTATGTACTAGTGCACATGCAATATGTACACAATGTGCACCTCCATTACTGTGCACCCCATGTGCATTGTCCTACATACACCTAAACATTAGCAACCCCACTAGCACACACCCCCTAGTTTACTACCTTGCACATAGGATCCTTACACTTTGCATAGGATACATCACAATCCCCACTCTAGCCATAGGGCACATGTACACTAGTCCCACACCCTTGGACTAGCACACGCGTGCACTAGTGCATGTAGTCTAACAAATTAGTGCACATACCTTAGAGCTTGTCTACCTCACATACTCATCTTTATGCGTACTTTGCTACAATATTGCATTAATTGGAATTTCCTTCGTCTTGTATATGAGTTCATGTACACTAGTGCACCCATCCCACATGCAACCAAGTGCACACATACTTGTGCACAACACCTCACACAATCCTTGCACATAACTTAACCTAGACATTGATACCCTTTCTAAGGGACATTGTAAAAGTAAATGTCAATATCACAAGTATAATGCTTTAAGGATTCGAATAGGGAGTTGCTTTAAGTGCCACATTTAAACCTTCCAAATTGTTCAAAAATGGAAGAGGCAAATGGAAGGGTTGTGAAAAAATCTTAAATTGTACATCAAGGTTGATCCATATTCAATTGAATAAAATCATATGGACATCTAATAAGAATAGATGGGAGAAAAAACCATGAAACCTTTATTTTAAACATGAATCAAAATGAACCCCCTGTAAAGTCATTTGTCAAGATATAACCATTTCTGATTCACCTCTCTAATGGAAAAACAATTATGAACATAAAAACACACCATAGAGACTAAGTCCATCCTTGCTATGCCATTTTATTTTAGAGAATGATTTGAATTTGGCAACAACTACCAAGACATACATTATGGTAAAAGTTTTTCAAAAGACTATCAATAAGGCATTTGCATAACACATACCAAATTGGATTTTTTAGTAAATGGGTCTTACACATAATGTTATGATTACTGCATATGAATAAGAAATCTAGAGAATAATTTGAGATGATATATAAAGGGTTGTCAGTCATTGAAATGGAAGCACATAAATTTCATGAGAAGTTACTTTGGTTGAAACTTCACCATCCTCTTGGAATTTAATTGAAAATACATTTTTCTTATCAAAATGCTCTAGTTCTCTTTGCTATACCATAGTATAATCGAAAATGATAAATTCATTTACAAGAGCATAAGTTTTTGCTTGCATTGAAAAATCCAAACGCAGCAAAACCAAACATTAAAAAAAGGGTACACATAAAAAAAGATAGTTGGATTTGGCTATGGATGATGAACAATCCCAAGAGAGACAACAAGTCCATGGTGAGGATAACCGGTTTAGAATTTTTGTATTAGTTAAATTATTATTGATTTCATCGACATCATGGAGCTCCATAAATATTGTATTTGCAAGAGATTGTAAGAGAAAATAGACAATGATATGAGTGTTATAACCCCCATCATTTTCAAATATACTTGGCACTTCTCTTTTTTCTTATATCTCTTTTGAATTTGAACTTTTTATGGGTATCAAACATGAATCTATCCTTCCAGTTTTGTATCTTTTTACATTGTGCATGTCTTTTAGAGAAAGTCTCTAAACTCAAAGGGAATATACATATATACCACTTGAAGGAATTCATATAATAAGGGATCTACTAAAATATGAGACTCCAACACAAATTAGGCCTTTTAACACTCTAGGGAGGCAAGTATTGATAATTGACATGAATGGTGTAATGTTTCTTCCTTAAATTAGGAGACATAAAAAATTATCCCCCTTTAGATCTTGATGTTAACAACTTTAATAAAATAGAGAAAGAACAATATAGAACTAGATGGTTTTGCAAGGATCTAGCAACCTTTATTGCTTGGGTTTTAGGTTGGGCAGATGTCTTCATTTTGAGGTCAGCTATAACATCCATTCTTCTCAATTCTTCCCAAATATGAGTGCTATTTCCCAATATTTTTGGAGTGGGCTCTAGAGAGTTTGCACAAATTCAAGAAAAGAGATGCCACAAGTGTGGGGAGTTGGGGCACATTTGAAAGAGATGTCCCAATCTCCTTGATGCTTCCGCTATGCTTAGCTTAGATACATCCAAGAAAGTTTCCCTGGAATTGCTCTTGGAGATGTGGAATTTCCAAGAAAGAGAATCTACTTAAGCACAACATATGATATAGCTCAAGATGTAGATGAAGAGCTAGATTTTTCAAGATGTATAATTTTCTTTTTTGATACATGGTAAACTTTGTGCATGTAATGGACCCTACTCATGTAACAATCATTGATCTAGTAACTTGTAATAAATTTTAATTTAGATAACTTATGTTGCATTGACATCTAGATCCTTGTGTTATAATTAGATTGTACAATGGGAGCATAATGGACCCTGACCCATAACTCTTGAGGGGACTAGATACCATGTCTTTTGAAAATGGACACCCCTCACTCTCTTAGATGAGGACACTTTGATTCTTGCTAAGGTGAGAGGATTTAATATATGTATAACAACCATAATATAATAATTCTTTTTTATTATTTTGCATTACACCCTGCTCAAGTAATTGTGACAAGTACCAAAGCAATGACCTTAGAAGAAAGAGATTGGAAATATCAAATAGACTAACCTTAGTATAGTAAAGGGGAGAGGGGGAGATAATACATAAAAAGAGCCACTTGAATCAAAATGTAATATTAAAAGTAACTTTTTAAATAATAAACATAATAAATATTTTCCAAATAGCCTATAATAGGCTTATATTCATGTAGCTTGTCAAAAATGCTCATAAGATGATCATCATCTTCTTTTTTGCCACCATATTTTTTGAACGAGAAAATGAAGAGGATCATCATAAAGCAAATCATCCTACCAAAATTAATAGGCTTATATTCATGTAGCCTATAATAAACATAATAAATATTTTCCAAATAGCCTATAATAGGCTTATATTCATGTAGCTTGTCAAAAGTGCTCATAAGATGATCATCATCTTCTTTTTTGCCACCGTATTTTTTGAACTAGAAAATGAAGAGGATCATCGTAAAGCAAATCTTGCTACCAAAATTAATCTCACCAAATTGATATCTTTTTGGGACACTCTCTAGAATCCTATACCACAAAAAGATATCAATTTGTAGATTGCAGCTTTGTAATTCACAATTAATTTTAGCATATAATATGAATAGTGATAAGACTATCACATTGTATTTTTCTTGCATAAATTATTCATTTAAAGAGTTTAAAATGACTCTTAAGAAAAGATCTATCCTAGCAAAGCCCTTTCTCTACAATTCAATAATGTAAACATGAGGAAGTTGGGCTAAAGTTGTTTCTCATGAACTTGGAATAATATTATAATAATGTACAAATAAGAAATTTATGATAAACTTTAAACAAACCTAGCAATAGCTACTATAGTTAGACAATGTAGTACTCATGGAATGATTGTAGCATGAACTCGAGGAAATACTTTTGGACAAGCACATGTAAATTGCAAGTAGATGTTGATTGTCCCTAAGGAATTGAGAATTGAAACACAAAAGGATTTTGTCAAAATGAAGATTTAAAATCGTATCATGGTGATGATGGACCAAACAATGTAATTTTATATGGGACTAGGCTCTATAGTTTGTAGGCCATACAAATAAATGACAAGGCCATTACAACTTTGTTTATCAAAATAGACAAGCCAAATTATATCCTTCTTTTACACTCGTTGATTTACTACATGACAAATTTATTTTTAGTTATTTGCTAACGGCTACAAATTGTTGAAATATGGCTCTTCAACTATGCTCTTATGAAATCCTCCCATATTTGATGGAAAAGGGGAGACGTATTTGGAGTCTAGACCCATGTGAGAGATGTAATTACACCCATGTGATCTTGGGCCCATGTGACTATGAAATCACTAATGATGTAATCAAAGAAGTTACATACGCCTATATAAGAGGCACTCTTTCACATTATAATAATCATTCTCAATCAATATGAATATGATTCTCTTTGGCAACTAGCTTGTGTCCATCTTGCTCTCCAATGATGTAATCAAACAACTTGCATATGCCTATAAAAGAGGCACTCTCTCATATTATAATCCTCTCTCTCAATCGATATGAATATTATTCTCTTTTGCAACTATCTTGTGTCCATCTTACTCTCTTTTTTTCTCTCTCCACACACACACACACACACACATCATAAATATATTGAGCCTTGAGGTATGTACCTCGCGAGTCAAGCTTTGTCAAAAGGTCCAAAAGTCCAACAATGATATCAGAGCACAATACTCTGGGCCTTCGAATATTATTAGTAGGTCCATTATTATTCGTATTTATCATTGCCACCTCTCCTCACTTAAAGATCCTTCCCATCGAGGGTGGCTGGTCAAGTAATCATCAGCTCATAAAATCAGTCACATCGAGACTCTTCAAAGGCGGCAGCATTATTTGACAGCAAACTCGGCTCGACTGATCCGAGAGCGGCAACTGTATCTACACTATACAGTTCAGGACAGACAAAACGGCGTCTTGCACCAGCATATTTACGATCTCTGCACAGCTCCTTCAAACCTCCAGCTTGACAATCTGAGCCTGCATCTACCTAACCGCGGCGCGGCCAGTCACACTCAATCGGCCCGTCAACTACCTCTAGTGGCATCTTCAACAGCATTAGCAACTTCAGGCGCAATCGACACTCCACACATCACAACCAACCTTTCATCGGATCGACCCAGCGTAATCGACGTCCACTGGCCCTAGAGGCAATGGCTTGCAAGTGACATATACCGTAGGATGGCCTTCTACCGATAAGCTTTGAAGCTTATCTTTTTAAAGCTTTAGAATCCCTTATCCTTACAATTCGAAGTGTTCAAAGAGTTTATTCACACTCAGCCATCTTTTTAAGCCCTAGTTCATACACCTCTTACATACATGATCACTTTTGGGCTTAGCATTCGATCAAGAATTCTTTGAATCTTCTTCTATTAATTTGTTGAGAAGAATATATGTGGCTGAGAGACATGTCTTAAGGATGAAATAGAATTAATATTTTCATCTTTAAGACAGTACTTATTCTAACATAGTAGCTATCTTGATGATCAAGGAAAATTCCATGATAAGGAAAGGAGTGGTGCCTAAAAAAAGACAAAACTTATGTTAAGCTCTTCCTTTAGCATTTCTTCTTGACCTGCCATCATTTGAATGTTTGGTTTGAGAGAGAGAGTTTGTGTGTGTGAGAATTGGTAGTACATGTGCATTTGTCAAATTTGTTTGATGTAAGAAGCACTAGAGGGACGTTGAACACAAATGCATGCAAATGTAGATATAAGGTGTGAATGTGATGTAGCATCCTCTCAATAGTTAAGTTGATAAATTTGTGACCCCCATTTCATGAGTGCACCAAAGGCTTTACAAAAGAGAGAAAGACTTTGTATTGCATGTGGGATTTCTTTTATTTCTTTCTTTCTTTTGTTTTTTTTTTTTTTTGGGGGGGGGTAGGGCAATGCTATGGAGTCATGGGTTAAGAGTGTTTTGGACTTAAGTAGAGTTCAACAAAACATTAGGATGTTTTTGTAGATGATAGTACACTTGCATTTGAATGTGTGGTTTGTGGGGGGAGCTATAAAGTCATGGGATGAATTGGAAATTCATGTATATTTGCTAGTTGTGTTTTCATGAATGAGAGTTTGTTAGTTTTGTTTTGATGTAGAGAGAGAGAGAGTGTGTGTGTGTGTGTGTGCGTGTGTGTGTGTGTGTGTTAAGTACATGTAAGTTTGGTCTAGCTCTAAAATATCTTGGTACCTTATAGCTAACCTTACTGCAATGGAGATTGAGTTTGCAAGGTGTCAACTCTACCTTATACTTGATATAAAGTGTATAACATGCATGCAAGATGAATTAGATTCTCACCATTGTTCATTGTACTCTCTCTCCCTCCCTCCCTCCCTCCCTCCCTCCCTCCCTCCCTCCCTCTCTCTCTCTCTCTCTCTCTCTCTCTCTCTCTCTCTCTCTCTCTCAACTTAGAAAATAAAGTAGTTTGCAATTGAAGGAAAAATAAGCGCATTAACATGCTAGATGGAGAGACCTATACATGTATGTAAGTCTTCTCTTTAGTTTAAATAGTGACAATATTATCCTTGATTGCAAAAATTTGCAATCCCAAATGTGACTTACAAGTATAATGGAACTTTTGGAATGATGTAATATTAATGTCTTTTGGGATTGAGAGAGGGAGCCTAATGACCCACGCTTGCCCCGATCCTAGTGCGTGCAGAGTGCTAGTACACACACACACACACACACACTCTCTCTCTCTCTCTCTCTCTCTCTCTCTCTCTCTCTCTCTCTCTCTCTCTCTCTCTCTCTCTCTCTCTCTCTCTCTGATCTCTCTCTCTCACACACACACACACCAAACATTTAAATGTTAAAATGTATATACAATCACTCGAGTCCAAATTACTCTTTCCCCTTGCTTCCATGAAGTGTCAAGTGAAGGTTTTAATAACAATATAGCAACTATCAAGTGAATGACTATAGTAAACTATATGCACATTTAACACAAGGATCTAAGGAATTGTGTATAAGAGAAGTAGCAAGAATTTTGACAAAAGGATAGAAATCACAAAAGAAATAAGAAATAGATGTATTATTTTCATCTTTAAGAAAGTACTTATCCTAACATAGTAACTATTGTGTTGATCAAGGAGAATTCCATGATAAGGAAACAATTGGTGCCTAAAAAAAGACAAAACTTATGTTAAGCTCTTTTTTTATCATTTCTTCTCAACTCTCCAATATTACCTCTAATATTTACTTTCTAGCATTCATTATGTTGGTCCCTTTAGCTTGCATATCAAAAGACTTTGACTCACACACCTTAGACATGCATGCAAATTTTGCCTCCCTCTTGGATTGCACTTTTGTGAGTTGCCCTTTGAAAAGATGAAATGAATGCATCATGACCTTAATGGTATTATATGCTAAACAAACAAAGAGATATTACCAACAATGTGTGTGAGCAGAGTTGCTTCCATGCAAGCAACCTTCATCCTCCTACCTCTAGCTTTGATCCATACCTTCTTAGAGTCTTATTGACTTTACTGACATTAATTATAAACATGCATGTGCTAGGTAGTTGAGAGAGAATGAAAGAGAGGTCATTAAAGGTCTCACAAAACTACATGTGGCAAAGGGAAGGGGGGGAGGGGGGTAGAGAGACTTTGTGTTTGTCTTCACATAACTGCAAGTGGGGACACATGTATTAAGGGGCATGACCTGGAGAGGGAGAGAGGTGTTACTACTTCAAGACATAGAATCCATGAGAGGAGTGCATCCTATCTGGTAGGAATTTTGATATATTGGAGTTTCAGGATGGTTGTACACTTGCCACATAAGATTCCTAAAGTCTAGTGAGAGGTTCAAGAAATTGTACATTAAGAGATTACTAGTTGGTCTACCATTGCTGGCCCACTTGCAAACTAGACATTGCTTGGTTTGTGAACTTGCAAAGCTCATGATGCTGCACCTCATTCACTTTGCACTTTTCATAAGGCTATTTATTGAGATTGTTAATCCAATTATGCAAATAATCATGCACATTTATGCACTATAATAAGCAATATATATCTATCTACATTCAAAAATGCATTTAGTTGTGAGATGTTGAAGGTGGAAGAGTTTCTATGTGTGCATGTGCATGAGCGCATGCATTATATGACTATTTGTGCACCTCTATTTATGGATAGTAAACTTACAAAGTGATGGTTTTGATGTGAACAACACATTTACTAATTCTTCATGGTTCATGACACTATAAAATATTAGGCATTACCACTACAACAAAAAGGCCTCATAGACGCACATTTAGACGCGATTTTTGAATACAGAGAAAAACTTACGGGCGGGTCTATCCGCCCATCTATTTGTGCATCTATCATTCCATGTCTATAATCGCATGTATCAACAAATTTACACGCACAAATAGATGTGCAATAGATGCACATATACACGCGCATATAGACACGCTGGTAGACGCGCTTTTACAAGCACTAATAGACGCGAACGGAAAACAAAAAATGTTCTTTTAAAAAAAAGATATTTAATTTCTTTTTTTAATTTGAATTATGAGGCGCGTGTATAAGTGCGTGTAGTCTGCATTATAGATGCACGAATAAACGCGAATTACATGCAATTTAGACGCGCTGATAGACGCGTAAAACAGAACTGGAAAAAAAAAAACTAGAGAGCATGTGGTTGCAACCACATGCCCTCTGGTTTTTTTTTTCCCCCTCCCATACATCAGATTGTGTATTTGGGAAAAAGACAATGTATCTTACGGGCACGAGAATTGAAAGTAAAAGTCCATGTATTCATTATATATCAAAGCATTTACAAGGGAAGTTTTGAGTGCTTGCGACCTAAAGCGTGGCCACAAGCAGTAGGCTCAAAGACATATCATACATATACAAGAAAAGAAGGCCTCATGAGGAGGTATGGTGCTCCTCTACGAATCTGAAGAGGAAACATCCTCGCTAGTACCACCATGGCTACTAACGTCGCTATCCCCCTCCTCACTATGCTCCACATTCGGGTTCGCCTACACGCACAAAAGATCAGGGTTGCTTACATAGACAAGGTGGAGAAAAAGTTATAATTAGTTATACTTTTAATAGGAAAGTAAGAAAAACATACCTCCTCTGGCTGTCGAATCTTCATGGCCCGGTTGTATTGGTCTTTAGTGATGAGACCCTCCTCATAAAAGTGAAGCCATGTCGCTGCGCGGTTATGGCCTCGATGGTAACCTACCTCTCTAGGGGTAGGTGTCCTACCAACGATGGTAGTCTGCAAAACATTTAGAGATATACAAACAATTAGACGTCACAATATATTAGACTAAAATATATAAAGAATTTAAAGAAATATAAATTAAAAAAAACTAGAAATCAAAATATACTTACAAACTCTGCCTTCCACGACTCTCTGCTGCCCGATCCGTAATGCGACGATCCCATTTTTTCCATTTGGATCCATCGCACCTCTGCGTGCTGGCGACTCTTCACTTTCTCAGCTGCTTTCTTCTTGGCTTTCTTCCACTCTACGCGGTGGCACATAGGTGGTTGGCTATAGGCTCCACGCCCCTCCTCCAGCCTCCGCAGTGAGTCCCTGGACCGTGTCATGAGGTGGGATCTTTTGTTGTGAAGCATATCCCTCACTTTTGTACGTCCCAATCATCCGAGAATCGCTGACTCTCAGGATTTGGGTACCTCCTATGGACTGCCCTCAACACCTCTTGCCACAAGCCGCTTTTCTGATTTTTGAAGGCAATGAAACAATCTTTATACGTCGCATGCACGACGCTCCTCATGTACGCCATTACATCCCTTCCCTTCATCATCATGAAAGATGCCACCGGCATCTGTAACTCTATAGTAATGGCGTACAACCTCCTCTACATGATCTACTGGCGAGGGTGATCGCTCGCCACCTTCTAGGCAACCCCCACACAACCCTCGTCCTCCCCCTTGACTCTCCCTCCTCCCTCTCTGTCGACTGCTCTCTGCCTCACTAGATGCACGAGATTTTGCATATGCACGTGCTTCTGCAAATACTTGTGCTTCAGCCAATGCACGTGGAGCACGTGGAGTACTTGCAAATGGAGTACCTGCATATGGAGTACCTGCATATGGAGTACCTATATGTGGAGTACCTGCATGTGGAGTCTGGGAAGTAATGCCAGGCAAAGACACCAGAGGCATCCCAGACATGACACTGAACACCTCGTCTGTTGTGGGAGAGTGGCTAAGGTGTCTGGTCATCTCTCCCATGAAGTCTTTCCTACTAGGAAAACCTCCAAAAAATGCATCGACCCCCTGCCAAAGGAGACCAATGTATCATTCATGCGATCCACATCTGGGTCATTGCTAGATGAACCAGGATACAACATCTGCAAAAAAACACAAGAAAAAGACAAATTTACTTGCATACAAAAAATCATATATTACCTACATTTTCAAAGAGCTTTCTTTAGACATTGAGCATAACACTTAAGTGCTAATGCTTCTCTTAAACAAGAAAATTGGTAAACACAAACATGGGATTGGTCACATTCATCATTGCAAAAATATATTGTTTACTATCAGAACTAGGAGACCTGGCGCGTGTATCTCCACGTCTAAATTGTAGGTTGGACGCGCCCTCAAACGCGCTTCAGAGTGAACCTTCTGTCCAGCGCGTCTATCTGCGCATCTAAGATGCAGCATAGACGCGCTATCAGACGTGCATTCTAGGTCAATGCGTGTGTATAATCGCGTGTAGACTGCAGGTCAACCTTTTGTGCAGCGCGTGTATCATCGCGTGTACATTGCACAGCACACGCGCCAGCACACGCGCTCTAAGACGCGCCCTCAGACGCTCTGAGAAGAAACATTTTTGCACATCTATGTCTACGTCTACACTGAGAGGTAGACGCACTAGCAGACGCGCTTGGTCGGCCGATTTTAGGCCAACGATATCCATTGACGATTTACATAATGCAATACATAATGGAATCACAAATCCTAAATACACAGACAGAGCAGAGAGAGGAAGAGAGAAACAAAGAGAGAGAGAGAGAGAGAGCGAGAGAGAGAGAGAGAGAGAGACTCACCTTGGGTGTTTGGTGTGGCGGGTGGTGGCGCTTCTCCTTCTCCTTCTTCCTCTCCTTGGTAAGTTACCCTCCCTTGATGCTTGTTTGCTTGCTTGCTGCTTCTTCTTGTTCTCCTCTTTCTTGTTCTCTCTTTCTTCCTCTCCTTGGCTTTCCTTTTTCCATTCTTGTGTGTTTGAAATGAAAGAAGAGGTGAGTCATGAGGAGGTGAGGCATGAAGAGACTAGGTGAGGCATGAAGAGACTGCATGTCGGCTAAACTTAAGCTTCAGAACCGCAAAAAACGCAGGAAAGGAAAGGCGCAGTTTGAAAAGAAATGATTTAAGTATGGTTTGAATTTTGACGTGTGCATCTATTTTCGCGTGTATATGTGCGTCTATTGTTTAGATAGACGCGAATATAGACGCGTAGTTAGACGTGGATATAGACGCGCATTTGGGATTTATCATAATTTTTTGTTTTTAAGATAAGTTTTGATAGTGAATTCTTGTTAAGTTTTGATAAGTTAAGATAAGTTAAGATAAGTTTTAAGATGATGATTTTTGTGTATTTAAAATTAAGATCTTATGTAAACATATGAATGACAAATATTTTGATGTTGTCATGAATTAGGTTTAATCATGTCGACGTCGTCATCACCTAGTGCGGTGCAAGCTGGTGAGTCAATGAGCACATCCTCAAGTGAGGATGAAACATTGTGTCTTCATAATCGAGATGCATGGCTACGATGAAAAATTAAATGCATGTGTGATCATTGTCGAGGGTGTATTTTTCAAGCACGTCGAATTGCAATGTCACACCTCAGCTTGTATGGAGAATGGGACCGAGAAAAATCACCGGTATTCATAGTTTTTTTTTACCACTAAGATTGCATGTCTATGTTACGGGAATTATATATCAACGTACATGAAACTCCCGTTGAGCAGGACGCGGTGCCACATCCTCAGATGCTCCCTCCCAGGCGTCGAGAGGCTGCAAAACGTTGACGCGAGGAGGCAAAGTCTTCAAGAAGAGTAGAGACTGACGAACATGATAGTAGCCCTCATGAAATGCCCCATCAAGTCGTAGAGGATGAGATTTTGAACAACATGGTACACCATCTATTTTCGCAACCGGTTCAGGGAGAAGGTCACTCTACGAAGCCAGATGATCCACTATATGTAGCATCATCTACCCCATTGTATGAAGGTTGTACGTACTCCGTTCTTCGTGCGTCCCTCGAGATACTTAACTTGCAAACAATTTATGGATGGAGTAATGTCAGTTTGGATGCATTATTGAAGTAGGTATCAATTCAGTTTGGCTTATATATGAATCATAATATTAATTGTTAATTCTATTTTGAAATCAGACAAAAATATATGTTGGTGGTTTTTTAACTCACTTTTAAAATATATGTAGGTTATTATCACAAATGCTTCCAAAAGGAAACAAATTGCCAACTAAGAGAGAGCAAGCAAGACATTACTTGACATCTCTGGGAGGCCTCGATTATGTCAAGATCCATGCATGTGTCAATGATTGTATCTTATTTCATGGGGATTCATGAGTTCGCACGAGAGTGTCCTGTTTGTGGTGAATCAAGATACGAAGTGGAGATGAAGTCAATGGATGTGCCTCGTAAGGTTTTGCGACATTTTCCGATTGTTCCACGTATAAAACTTATGTTCAAGTGTAAGTCTATTGGAAAGCTCATGTCATGGCATTCTAGTCATCATTCAAGTGATGGAAAATGGAGGATCCCTGCAGACACACCCGCATGGCAACATACAGATAATTTGTGGCCCGTTTTCAAAGAAGAGCCAAGAAATTTGAGATTTGGTTTAGGTATGGATGGAATCAATCCATTTGGCATCAAAAGCACATCATACAGTGTATGGCCAGTGGTATTGGTAAACTATAATATTCCTCCATCCATGGCAATTAAAAAGGGACATGTGATATTGTCCCTTCTGATTCCTGGAAAGCACAAGGTAAAAAACATGGACATTTACTTAGAGCCTTTGATTGAAGAGTTTGAAATGTTATGGGAAGGTATTGAGGTGCAAGATACAAGTGCATCTGCATCCTCTAGAGATTTCACATTGAAGGCCATGTTGTTGTGGACCATGCACGACTTTCCAAGATACGGAGAGTGTACAGGTATATGTATATAACTCTATATTTGAAATTCAAGACTTGAATCAATTACATTTTATTAATTCACTTATTTTTTCAGGTTTAACCACGTCAGGATATCATGCATGTCCTATTTGTGGTCCCTCTCTAGTTTCCTCTAGGCCGGCACGTTTAAAGAAGGTTATCTACGACAATCATCATCGATTTCTTCCTATTGACTATCCCAAATATGTTCTCCCTACTAATGGAATGACTCCACAATCTCTAACCATTCGAGATTGGAAGGAAAGATGGATTAATGCCGACAGCCACCCTCCACTCGGCATGAGTCGGTAATAAGTGCATTTCTCTCGATTGACTTTAAAGTATTTAGCATGATGAATTGTTTACATAATATATTGTTTGTTTGTTAGGTTCTCTATATTCTTTCATCTTCCATACTGGACTGAACTCAAGATCAATCACCTGTTGGACCCCATGCACATATTCATAAATGTTGTATCTACATTATGGGATCACTTGATAGGGGCTCATGATTCAGTTAATGTAAGGGAGGATTTACGTAACATTGGTCGCATGAGACGAGTCTGGCCACGCATTGGACCCAGAGGAAAGATTGAGCTACCCCATGCACCTTGGATATTGTCAAAGAACGAGGAAAAAATAGTGAAGGAACAAATATATAGCTTTCGAACACCCACAAGATGTATGAGATGTCTCAAGGGAGCCTTCATAAAGAAAAAGAAAAGAGGTGTGGAGCAACTATTTGGTTTGAAGTCCCACGATTGGCACAAAATGATTCAAGTAAGGGTATCTCTAACCATGAATATAGTAATTAGTGGCGTAACTATGTGTAAACTTTGGGGTATGATGACTTTTCCTCAACTAATCATTTGATCTATGAATATTGTTTACATTCAGTTCGTACTTCCTACTAGCATATCCCATTGTGCCTCCAAAGATGTACGTGATATCATTTACAAGATAGGAGAGCTTGTGAGGTGTGTATACATTGTATTTTTTCATTATATATCTTTGAATTTCTACACAAAAATAAACAATTCTCAAATACATCTTGACAGATACGTGAGCTCGAAGGAAATTGATCCAAACACATTGCAAGATGTTCGAGTATTATCTATTGAGGTGGTTTGTTTGGTGGAGGAAATTTTTCCTCGATCCATTTTGACTACTCAATTACATTTACTCGTACATTTGATTGATGAGATCGCACTTTGTGGGGCAGTTCATGTAAGGTGGATGTTTTTTCTTGAGCGCTTCATGAAAACCTTGAAAGATTTTGTGAGGCAAAAAGCACGGCCTGAAGGAAGCATGGCTGAGGGTTGGTTAGTGCAATCATCCATTATTTATATCTCTGAATATCTTGCTGAAGTGGATCCCTCTCAATCACGACTATGGAAAGATGATGAAGACTTGAGGATGACCTCTATAGTACCTCAAGGAAAAGGAATGAGTAAAGTGCTAACAAAAGAAGAACTTTGTAAGTTAAATAGTTTTTGTGTGCTCAATAGTGATGTTATGAGCAAATGGGTGACACTATATAATGAAGCAAGGGCAAGAAGAAAAAGCGAAAGATAAGAATTTCGCACTAGATATAGACGTAATGTCTCATTTCCAGATCATCTAAATGCGCTCCCACGTCATATTGACATAGATTGGTTACATGAGAAAATGGAGAGAATGGAAAAAGAGGAGGAAATTAATATATCTAAAGAAGAGTGGGAATACGCACGAGGTTGCTTATCAAAGGTGAGACATACTATCAATTAATTTGTTTCTATAAGTTTTATTTTATATAAATAATTGACATGTTTGATCTTTTATCTTTTACTACTAGTGCACATTATTCAATGCACTTTGGTGTGAGGGTAAACATCTTCAAACTCAACGTATAGATGAAAAGAGAAATACCCAAGATTGTGGTGTCCGTGCTCACTTTGAGGCTGCCAATGGTACCATGGAAGGTTATTGTGGCTTGATCCAAGATATTCTGAAGCTTGAATTCAGACGATTCTTTATATATGTACTGGATGTGAAGTGGTTTAAAGAAGTGGTAACAAATGGTGAGCATTGCACAATCAGACGTCATCCAAGTGGTTTTGTAATCATTGACTCTACAAAATTTCACCAAAACAAGAATGACACATTAGTACAACCTCAACAATGCGAGCAGGTATATATGCAAAGGCAAAATTTTTTATATGTATACATGTGATACATATACACAATATAATAAGTACTTAAGTTTTTTGTTTTTGTTTTTCAAATACAGGTTGTGTATCATCCAATGGTAAACAATAACCGATGGTGGTATGTCATCCCTATATCTAATCATTCAAAACCAATATATGGTAATATTATCGACATGGAGATAGCAGATGACAATCCAACAATTAATGATGATGTGCATGATGACACCATAATGGATTATATGCATGATATAGTACAAGATAAACCTTGCGATGATGTTCAAGGAAACGCAGAAGAAGACAATAATGTGATTGTCGATGATATTGATGAAGTTATTGAGCAATATAGCAACACATCTGATAGTGGGATAGACTTATTTGTTTCGTTACCTCTTGGTAACATTGTTGGGGGTAAAGGCGCCTCCGCCGTGCCGCCCCGTGTATTACTACACTGACAGTACCCGCCACTGCACACTGCAGGTGGCGGGCGCCCGTCACGTCACTTTATTCTTTATTCTTTTAGTGACAGTTTGAATAAAGGAAGGTCCGGTCACACATTGTGACTGTTGGAGTTCCCATTTCTTGTCTCT
This sequence comes from Lygodium microphyllum, assembly GCF_053477565.2. Classification (NCBI taxonomy): domain Eukaryota; kingdom Viridiplantae; phylum Streptophyta; class Polypodiopsida; order Schizaeales; family Lygodiaceae; genus Lygodium; species Lygodium microphyllum. Next base: position 26,239,682 of record NC_141157.1, read on the forward strand.
CTCTTTCTTGCTCTTGCTCTCCCACCATAGCTCGCATGCAAGCTTCGATCCTTCTCACCTTTCAACTGGTATCAGAGCTTGGCATTCTCTTGCTCGAGCTCGACTCGGTGCTTCCCGACCTTCGTATCGACTCGCTTCACGCATTGGGTCTCCATCCCGGCAGCCATAGCCGACCTCTTGAGCTCCCGACTCTCCCCGGCTTCCCGAGCTCCATCCTGGCCTTCTTGAGCTTCATCAGGGCCTTGCCCTTGAGGTATTGCTTCAGCATTTGCAGGCATTTGAGTGTATTCTCAGATTGAAACAGGGCAGGAATAAAGGGCAGCCACTCTTCTTGAGCTCCATAGCTCATATCTTCCCTCCCCTTTGCATTGGGCCTTCATGGCTTGGTATGTGCCTACCTTGGGCCATCATTGAGCCCCCCATTACCCCCTTTTCAGCCCATGTGGAGCAGCAGCAAGTTCAGCACCAACAGGGCAGATTGCATCATTTTTTCCAGGCTGTGAGCACTCATCTACTTCAGCTCCACACTTGGCCATTGCTTCTTGCTCTCTACCTTGATCAAGAGGGCTATAGACTTCATGTTTGATGTCATTAAAGCTTTGGGGCATTGGTCTTGATCTTTCGGGGCTGATTTCTTCAGATTTGGGACTGTCATAAACTGTCATAACAGGCTGAAAACATGGCAGCACCATTGGCATTAGCATTTGTTGCTTATACTCCATTCCGGTTGTGCTATTTGATGCCCGTATGCGGTCTACATGATGCCTAGTGCCTTGGGAATGTATGCACATGATTATGCCATGATTTTGGCTTGAAATATTGGCTGATTTGGGACTGTTATTTACTGTTATACAGTGCTGGAAACAGGGCAGCCACACTTGGCATTGGCATTTGATGCTTATACCCTACTCCGGTTACCTTGTTTGATGCCCATATGCGGTCTATTTCCTACCCGGATGTATTGGGGATGTATGCATTTGGTTTGACCATGATTTTGGCTTGAATTCGGGGCTGAAATCTACTGTTTAGAACAGTAAATACATGCTGGAATAACAGTGGGCTGAAGGTACTTTACATGCTTTGGCACTTACCTACCGATACCGGATGTATGCTTTGAGCTTTGGCATGATGTCTCTGACATTTGGGGACGACTTGGAGCATATGTATGACATTATGGGATGCTTTTGAGCTTCACGTTAGCTCCATCTTCACTGGCATTTGGACCGACTTGGCATGCTCATGGACCGCCTATGCCTCATGTCTCTGCTTGACAGTTAGGCTTTTGCATTACATGCTTTGGTTCGTGACATATGCTATTTGGTTCGTGTATGCCATACCGACATTTGGAGCTTGGATTTGGATGTATTTGAGCATTCTCGGCTTACTTGATCACTGATCTTGGTTGCTATTTGGATGTCATTGAGTTGACCGAGAGCTTATTTGGGCTTATGTATTGCTTCATGGTTAATACGACCGGTGCTTCATGTATGTCATGCTCTCTCGGATGCGCTTGATGCATTGACAGGGTCACTTATCACTGGTGCTTTCTCTTGGGTTGTTTGAGCTTCTGAGCTCGCTTTGTACGCCTTTTGTGCCAGTGGGAGCATTTTACATGCTTTCTTGACCTTTGACAGTTGCATGCTATTGGAGCACTTACATGTATTTGGAGCAGTTTATGTCTTGAGCAGCTACATACACATTGAGACTTTGGGATCATACTCCGATCTTTATGGATATGCATTGATGTACTCTTGGTTCACAGGATGCTTATGAGCTGAGTCTCATATTTGGATCTTTCTCTTTGAGCAGATACCTATTTGTGTCAGGTTTTGGAAGTTACAGGAACACTTTGCCTAGAGTGTCTGGGGGTGTGCCTTTCACTGGCAGATGTTATTTTGACATGCTTGGTGTTGAGCTCATATTCTTTTCACTGTCATTGGCCTTGCTTATGTCCGTTTCATGCCGGCTTTGGACCTAGCATTGTTTGCTTGACATTGGATCCTATTTTGGGACAGTTTGCTCTCTAGACTGCATACCTGCAATTTATTACAGCAAGCAGTTATTGGTGGACTGAGGTGTACTTTTCATGCTGAAATATCCTGATTTGGTGTACCGCACCTAGTACTAAGTGGGCAGCAACTTTTGGCACACTTTGCTCACCCTATGGACCCCGTTTTGGTCATTTTTGGGCAGTTTCTGCAGTAAAACAGCAAGCAGTTTTGGACTGTTTGGGCATTTCCAGCCTGCATAATGGTGTCATCTTCACATGATAGTGCCATCTTTAACATTACAAAGTTGGATGGTACCAACTACTCTTACTGGAAGAGTCAAATATGGCAGGTTTTGGTGCAGAAATCTCAGATTAAGCCACTTCGGTTGAGTGGGGAGCAGCCTGAAACTATGGACATTGACGACTGGCTTGAACTTGATGAGCTATGCAAGTCCACGATTGTATTGTCTCTCACTGAACAGGTACATTATAATGTATTTGAGGAAGCACAGAGTGCATGGGATCTATGGAATAAGATCAAGAATCTTTATGATAAGAAAAGTCCGACGAGTCAGATGTACTGGTTGAAGCAGCTTATGGATCTGCGCATGAAGGATAATGCGACTATGTCTGCTCACTTGAGCCAGTTCCATGCTATACTGAAGAACCTGACTTCGCAGGATATCACCTTTGGAGAGGAAGTAACTCCTCTTTTCTTGCTTGGAACTCTGAATGAGTCATGGGATGTATTCCGCACTGCTCTTTGTGCCTCTAGTGCTACTCTAAAATTGGCAGATGTTGAGAGTGCTCTTCTTCAGGAAGAGGTGAATCGCAAAAACTTGGATGCCTCTCGTGGTAGTCATGCTTTGACAGTTAGAGGCAGGAATGACAGGTATGACCGTGGTAATGGCCGAGGCCGTGACTCGCAGAAGGGTCGGTCTAAATCTCGTGGTGGCAAGTCGCGTAGTAAGTCGCGTGGACGCAATGCAAATGTCACTTGTCATCATTGTGGGAAAAAGGGCCATATTAGACCACAGTGTCATGAGTTGCGCAATGAGAAGCGCAAGGATAAGGGGAAAGATAAAGTGCAGGAGAAGTCCTCTGATCGCAGTATAGTACCTGCGAAGTCCAACGTCAAGATTGAGGAAATTAATGTCACGCAGACTGAAGAGTCCGATGGTGGTGATGAGTTTATACTTGCAGCTAGTTCTTCTGATGCTTCACACTTGACTGAGACACCTAGTATGTATGCACAGTGCTGGTTATTGGATTCAGGTGCGTCCTTCCATGTGACGCCTTACCGTGAGTGGTTTCACTCTTACCGTACTGTATCTGGATCAGTCAAACTTGGAGATGACAGGTCTCTTGACATTGTGGGCATGGGTGATATTCAGTTGCAGTTTTCCACTGGCAGTTCATTTTTGCTTAGGGATGTACGTCATGTACCTGCGCTTACGCGCAGTCTTATGTCTGCAGGACAGCTGGATGATGCAGGATTTCATGTATGTTTTGGGGATTCTGCCTGGAAAATTATCAAAGGCAGACTTGTGCTTGCTAGAGGCGCCAAGGCTGGCAGCCTCTATCCTCTTGTTGTATCTGGGTCTTCTGTAGACCATGTTTTGGCAGTGGGCTCTATCCCACATGTATCACTTTGGCATGCCCGTTTGGGGCATATGTCTTTGAAAGGAATGAAAATGTTATCTGGTTTGCAGTATCTTCCGCCTTTGGATTATGCATGTTTTGACTCGTGTGATCATTGTCTTTATGGTAAGCAGAATAGGTCTACGCATAAGAAATCGGGTAGGCCACGCATGAGTGAGCCCTTGGCATTGGTGCATTCCGATGTTTGTGGGCCTATGCCTTGCATGTCTATGGGTGGCGCGAAGTACTTCGTTACCTTCATTGATGATTTTTCTAGGAAAGTGTGGGCTTATCCCATAAAGCAGAAGTCCGATGTCCTGGCAATTTTTCAGAGATGGCTTGCTCTTGTTGAGAACCAGACTGGGTATAGGCTGAAATGCCTTAGGACAGATAATGGGGGAGAATATGTCTCGCATGCTTTTGAGCAGTTTTGTGATGACAGGGGTATTAAGCGTCAGTTGACCGCCCCTTACACCCCACCCCAGAATGGTTTGGCTGAGCGCATGAACAGGACTATTCAGGAGCGTGTGCGCTCTATGCTTAGCCATGCAGGCCTACCCCCGAGTTTTTGGGCTGAGGCAGTTAGTACGTCAGTGCATGTCATAAACCGATCGCCTTCCAGTGGATTGGATTTCCAGGTTGCAGAGGAAGTTTGGGCTGGTAAGCCACCCTCTTATGCGCATCTCCGTGTCTTTGGATGTGAGGCATTCTGCCATGTGCCCAAGGACAAGAGGAGTAAATTGGATCCAAAGAGCATTAAATGCATATTCCTTGGCTATGGTGAGTCAGGAGAGATGGGCTATCGCCTATGGGATCCACAGGCGCGGAAAATAGTACGCAGCCATGATGTCGTCTTCCATGAAGACAAGATGCACAGGCAGCCTGAGAAGGTGGTTGAGATCCGCAGAGTGATCTTTTAGGAGGAGCCTAAAGCTCCATCACAGCCAGTAGTACAGCCTGCAGTAGTTCCTCCACAGGGCCAGGATGTTGGACAGGTAGTTAGACAGGCAGCAGAGCCTGCGGTGAGACGGTCTGCTAGAGATAGACGTCCACCTGACAGATTTCAGCCCTCTATGCATTATGTTTTGGTTACAGATGCAGGAGAGCCTTTCACTTATGATGAGGCTATGCGCAGGGGTGACAGTCACTCCTGGGAGAGGGCTATGCAGTCTGAGATAGACTCCCTACATAAGAATGAGACTTGGGATTTGGTTGCCTTGCCTAAGGGTAAGAAGGCTTTGCCATGCAAGTGGGTGTACAAGCTGAAAAGTACCCCTGGACACCCCAAGCCGGCATACAAGGCTAGATTGGTAGCAAAGGGTTTTAAGCAGGAACATGGTGTGGACTTTGATGAGGTCTTCTCTCCTGTGGTTAAGATGACCACCCTGCGCTTAGTCTTGGCTTTGGTTGCACAGCTTGACTTAGATCTATATCAGATGGATGTCAAGACGGCTTTTCTACATGGGGACTTGCATGATGAGATCTATATGGATCAGCCTAAGGGCTTTGCAGAACCTGGCAGGGAGCACCTAGTGTGCAAGTTGAAGAAGAGCTTGTATGGCTTGAAGCAGGCACCTAGGGAATGGTATCATAAGTTTGATGCCTTTATGCAGTCACAGGGCTACAGCAGGAGTGCTATGGATCCGTGTCTTTACACGAAGAAAGCCCGTGATGGCAGTTTGCTTATCTTGGTACTCTATGTTGATGATATGCTGATAGTAGGGAAAGCTCATGATGAGCTAGATGCTCTTAAATCTTAGCTAAAGAAGAGCTTTGAGATGAAGGATTTGGGACAGGCCTCACATATACTTGGGATGCGCATTAAGCGCGATAGGCATCAGGGACTTTTGTATCTCTCACAGCGGGAGTACATTCATAAAGTCCTTGAGCGCTTCCGCATGCAGGACGTAAAGCCTATTGGCTGTCCATTACCTTCTTATGTGAAGGTATCACAGGCCGATTGTCCGCAGACAGATGAGCAGAGGGCCGAGATGGCCAAGATCCCTTATGCATCAGCCGTGGGCAGTTTGATGTATGCCATGATAGCCACTCGTCCAGATATTGCACATGCAGTTGGTGTTGTGGCACGCTATATGGCTACACCTGGCAGCAGACATTGGGATGCCGTGAAGGGTATCATGAGGTACCTGAAGGGCACAGCAGATATGTGTATTTGCTATGGCAGCCAGGATACAGGGGTCGTGGGGTACACTGACTCCGATTATGCAGGACATGCAGATAGTAGGAAGTCCACTTCTGGCTATGTATTCACCTATGCTGGAGGGGCTATCTCTTGGATGTCCAGGGTTCAGAAGTGTACGGCTTTGTCTACCACTGAGGTCGAGTATGTTGCAGCCACTGAGGCTTGCAAGGAGGCCATATGGTTAGGCCGTCTAGTTGCTGACCTTGGGATTGATGCTACACCTACACTGCATTCGGATTCTATGAGTGCCATTCAGTTGGCTAAGAATCCGGTCTTCCATGCGAAGACGAAACACATTGAGGTGAGGTATCGCTTCATACGTGGTGTCGTGGAGGACAGGTCTGTTGACCTTGTCAAGATCTCCACTGACGAGAATCCTGCAGATTTGCTCACGAAGAGCCTCACTACTGAGCGCTTTGCCTTCCTCAGGAGGTTGATGGGCGTTGGATGAGATGTCACCTTTCCTCACCTATGTACATTTGTACTGTCTTTTTTTTTTCTTTTCTCTCTCACTAGGGCAGATTCGCCTTTAAGTGGGAGGTTGTTGGGGGTAAAGGCGCCTCCGCCGTGCCGCCCCGTGTATTACTACACTGACAGTACCCGCCACTGCACACTGCAGGTGGCGGGCGCCCGTCACGTCACTTTATTCTTTATTCTTTTAGTGACAGTTTGAATAAAGGAAGGTCCGGTCACACATTGTGACTGTTGGAGTTCCCATTTCTTGTCTCTCTCTTTCTTGCTCTTGCTCTCCCACCATAGCTCTCATGCAAGCTTCGATCCTTCTCACCTTTCAAACATAGACCTAGAAGTAGATAGTTTAGCAAGGGCTGATCTCATTGAAGATGAGATGGATCATTCACTGTAACATACTTAATTTGCTTATTGATTCAATGTGTGTTCCTAATTCTATGCTTCTTATCATGCGCACACGTGCATACTCAAGAATCAATAGTCAATTTTAAAGCAAGCATTGAATTTTTCATAATAAAAAGGAAGTATCTTTTATCATCTTCAAGTACATAGAGAAATTAGGAGATACATATTGCAATGCTTGCTACTAATTGTAAGGTTTCTGTCGCTTGTCGCTAATTACTTATATCAGGCTTGTCAACTGGAGGAACTGCCATTCATTAGAGAGCAATGAAAAAGTAATTATTAACTCTATTTTTTTAATTCAATGATTCAATGTGTATTCTTAATTCTATGGTTTTTATCATGCGCACATGTGCATGCTCAAGAATCAATTTCAGGTGGTTAAATAATTATTAACTTTGGTTTTTCAATTATGTGAATTGCTAATTTTAGGTAGTTAAATAATTGTGTGTCTGCTATCGCATCTATATTAGCATCTATTTGCGCGGATATATAGACGCAAAATTCGTGTCTATTTACACGCAGGTTTACACGCATTTATAGACGCTCTAATAGACGCGCTCGACTTTGCGCGTCTAACGTGCACGTCTATGTCTCGTTTCTGTTGTAGTGTACTCAAATATATCCTCAATAACCCTAGAACACATTAGACATATATCTACATGCTACAACACATATTTCAAATGCATGGATCTTAACAAAACCTGCAAAAGTTCCATGTAAAGATAACAACATATCTCTATGTACATGCAATAATGCATACACTCTTGTGTTCATTAATGTGTGTGAAGACTCTCTCTCTCTCTCTCTCTCTCTCTCTCTCTCTCTCTCTCTCTCTCTCTCGTTATTTAAATTTTGGGCATAATAAAATGTTATTTTTAAAGGAAGCATGATGGGTTATGGAGAGCAAAATACAAATATAACATATATGCAACATGTAAAATCAATTAAATTGAAGTCTTGTCAATGGTTGCTTTGAAGTTGTTGAAGGAGTTGTTGCCTACTCCTATAAAGATCTGCATAGTGGATACATATTTCCTTGGTCACCTAAAGCAACATATGATGGCTACACTTTGGTGTGAGGGCATTTGGTGGTGGTTGTTTAAGTTGATCACATAGAAGTATCTGCCAACTCCTTGCTTCATGGTGTAGAAATAGACTCAAGGTCTACTTAAGTTGGTTGTAGAATGTGTAGTTTCATATCATGTGTATGTGTGTGTGTGTGTGTATGTGATCTCACACTGCTTTCAATTTTTCTTTCTTGCATTTTGTGATCATACTATTTTTTCCCACTATTAATGACAGAGGTAGAAGCCATCCTAGGAAGCTTCAAATCGCAAGCATAATGCAACCTACAACTTCAGAGTCTTGCTTTAAGCCTATGGAGCTATACTTTAAGTTTAAGCATAGTGATTAACTTTCTAAACTCTATGGAAAAATCCATTTGATCATCATAAGTATAGGTAGGATCTCCAACTAATCATGTAAAACTTTGTCATGAGATAGTTATGGATGAGGCATGTGCTATTGCAATATTGTTGTGGACACTTCCAACAAAATACCTACACATTTGCTCCTCAACTTGATAGGGTATGCAAAACTTGAAGGTTGGCTTTTTTGTAGGATACTCTCTCAAGTGATCAATCTAGCAATCTAGATGGGTCCATCTAGCTCTCGAAGGTTGGCTTTGTAGGATGCTCTCTCAAGTGACCAATCTAGCAATCTAGTTGCTTTTTGTGTTTTCAGGTACCAAGTCAATGCCATCAAGTTGGTTGGTGAGATGATATGCAAATGGAGTCACATCTACATTTGTACTATTAAGAGAAATTAGTATGTGTAGTCACATGGCATAAGACATGGTATATGATAAGAGGAAGATTTGCTTTGAGGCCCTTAATAAAGAACATATCATTCATGCTTTAATGGTCATGCATTTGCCTTGGTCATATAGCTTGCTTCGAGGAGGCTTGCCATCAATACCACTCAAATGGGAAATGTGCCACCATTGGCTCTCTCTAGCTATTGGTAGGTGAACACAGAGGACTTGTGAGCTAGCTTGATTAGTGCTTGATTAGACCGCCTCTCCACCTTTAATATATGGCATTAAATGGAATCCACATACTCATCTCGATACTCATCCATACTACTCACTGCCATTGTTAATGCAGTTACCAATATGATTGTAGCTATAACAACTATGCCTATGTGTTCATTGCACCACCAATATAATGATTGATCAAGCTTGTTGAAATCAATGGTATGTGGAGAATTTCATTTTTTATCAGTATGATGTCATAATATCTCATGCCATGGCATTAATTGGAATCTACATACTCCATATTATTCACATACTCATACACATTTGCAATCCATAATCATGTTGTCACAAACATGCTTGTTTGAGCTTCAATGTGAGGTACTTTCTCTTGGAGTAACATCTTTTGGCATTACACATGTTTTTATGAGCATTCACCATTGAAGCCCCTATTACTATTTTTTCATTAGATACCATGCCAAATAAGTACAACATGCACAAAGTGGCCCAAACTAACTTTTGTTCTCTTTGAGGCTTTCTAATTTCCATTTGCACTTCTCTAGTATTTTCCTTCTCATTCAACTTGATTGAAGACCTATATGCGATCTAATCAAGTATATGTTTTACTAGATGATGGATTTTACACTCTTCTTAGGCATTGTTAATTGTCCATTTCTACTAACAATTATTGGTGGCCAAGTTTTATTTGATGCAAAAATACATGGGTACTTCAACATCGATGATACAAAATTAATTGAAGATAGAATAGTGCTCACATATTCTCAAAGAGTTAATCATGCTAATGCCCCATTGAATTAAAGCAAATTTTAGGACAACAAAATCCATTTGAACAAATTGCTATTGAAAAAATTTGGAATTGTAAGCAATTCAATTGTACTTGTTTTTCTTAGGAAGTCCAAAATGAGAATGCAAGAATTGTTTCATGGAAGCAAGTTTTAATTGGTGCTACACCCTCCCAAAAACAAAAAGAAAAAGGAAAAAAGAGAAAACATAGCAATGAAAAAGGTGCATCGCTTTCTCAATGTAACGACAAAGTGAGGTATATAATATATGCTCACATTGTGGCGAGATTGTGGCTTATATGCATAGTCAAAACTACAATTTCCCCTATTATCGAAATGATTTTTGGTTTGGGAATTTCCTACTTTTGTTACACAAGATCAATAAATTTATGCTTCATTGTTTTCAAAATATAAATATACCCTTAGATTTTCACTACAATTATAGATACTCCTTAAAGTTGAAGGATTAACTTGTAATATACACAAAAATTCACTTTTCTTTTCCATCCCCAAAATATTGATGACTAGTCCAACTTATCTTTTAGTTAATAAAATTTCAAGCGTAAAATTTGTGGGACTCAAGCAAAGGTTTGCATTGAATGCCCAACTATTACTATTAAGTGATCCCTAACTCATATTACTAAGCAAACAAACTCATGATTTCGTGGATGGAAGAATAATGAAATTTACTCCTGATGTACATTCTTTCTTAATCATTTTTAAACCTTGTAAGTGGCCAAAACATGCATAAGCATGCACGGGCATGCTTAACATGTTGTTAGAGGAGCGTCTTTACGGGATTCAAACCCACATGTTGCATTTTATGATCAAGAAGTGTGGCCTGTAAGTATGTCTTGAGCCCGTCATCATTACAATAATCGCATCTTTTCTCAACATTATTTCTCTAGCTTAAAGTATGTCTTCGGAAACATACTGCACATAAGGTGCAACAGCTTTCTCCAGCTGCTCCTCAGCTTGACAGCTGCCTGAGTTAAACCTAGTTTTCACTTCTTCACCCACTGTGATCAGAGAATCTTACACCAGGCTTCACTGAAGCGTGATGATCGTCGGCGGGCCATGGACAGGATACTATTCGCAGCTTGGGGGTGACTTCAGCGGGCTGTGCAACATCATAGTTGCATTCACAGAGGAGGGAGAGAGACTATATTGTAGAGGAGCTGGCCAGCGAAAAGAAATGGAGGAAGTCGAGGGGGGAGAAAAGGATGTGCCACACGTCGTGACTCAAAATGGTGCAGATCCAAGCACCACAATCACAGCTGTAGATCACCTTGTCATCGACCTCATCTAGAGGAAAAGGCTTCACCAGATAGTAAATCCGTATCTGTCTTTCGTCCTGTCGATAACAACCGCGCCAGTAAGAAAAGTAGATGAAGCCTGAGCAAGACGATGAGGGAGGAGACGATGCTTTCATAAATATGTACCTTCAATCCCATTAGCCACCGCATTATCAAAAGATTAAGAGTTGACCCATCAGCAGCGCGACCGCATTAGCAGGAAGAGCAAGAGACGAAGCCCGCGCAAGGAGATGACGGAGGTTTTCAAGAGTAGCTGCGTCAGCAGGAAGAGAAGATGGCGACACCAGAGGAAGAAGATGATGGAGTAGAGGAGGCTACCATATGTAGACAGCTCAAGGCAGACTTAATTTCTCAGCCTCCTTGAGAAGAGGCCGAAGAGATGACGGAGGTTTCAAGAGTAGCCGCGTCAGCAGGAAGAGAAGGTGGCGACACCCGAGCAAGAAGATGATGGAGTAGAGGAGGCTACCATATGTAGACAGCTAAAGGCAGACCTGGTTTCAAGGGTAGCTGCGTCAGCAGGAAGAGAAGGTGGCGACACCCAAACAAGAAGATGATGGAGAAGAGGAGGCTACCATATGTAGACAGCTCACGGCAGACTTAATTTCAGCCTCGTTGAGAAGAGGCCGAGGAGATGACGGAGGTTTCAAGAGTAGCCGCGTCAGCAGGAAGAGAAGGTGGCGACACCCGAGCAACAAGATGATGGAATAGAGGAGGCTACCATATGTAGACAGCTAAAGGCAGACCTGGTTTCAAGAGTAGCTGCGTCAACACCCGAGCAAGAAGATGATGGAGTGGAGGAGGCTACCATATTCAGACAGCTAAAGGCAGACCTGGTTTTAAGAGTAGCTGCGTCAGCAGGAAGAGAAGGTGGCAACACCCGAGCAAGAAGATGATGGAGTAGAGGAGGCTACCATGTGTAGACAGCTCAAGGCAGACCTGATTTCAGCCTCGGTGAGAAGAGGCCTGCTTGCAACAATGGAGACAATCCCATCAGCAGGAGTCGCGTCGATAGGAAGAGCAAGAACCTGATGGAGGAGAGAGGGTTGCCATTTGGAGACAGTCAGAGCCTTATCTTTCGTGCATCTTTAATTTAAAATTGGTAGGAGAGAAGGTTAATGTCCAGCGGGTGGTTTTCTGGGGACCTTTGAAACTATCCTCCGGAGTTTCCTCTAAAACGAAGGAAGCCTTCAACGTCTAGGGGTCACTCTCGAAAACGAGGAAGCCGTCAATGTCTGGGGTTCACTTAAAAAGGAAAGTCTAGAAAAATCGAAGCTTAATATTCGTGGTGCTACCGGTAGCTAGCTATATACCCCGGACGATGTCCTATCTGAACGTCCGGGCTAACCGTCTCTTCTACTCCTCATCTGCTTCGCGTCCTCCTCCTGTCGCTGCTGCTGCTGTTGCCTGCTAATTATCATACTCGGGAGGTGCAGCTAAACTCATGGACTCGAGTGCTTCGTTCTCCTCGTTAGAAGGTATAACACCCGTGTGTGAGAGAAACAGAGTGAGAGACTGAGAGAGAGCGAGAGAGAGAGAGCGGAGACCTGTGGTAGCCTCTCCGTGTCTTTTCATAATCGAGAAGATAAGGCTGGTAGGAGAGGGACGGAGAGGTAGAGTGAGTGTGAGAGAGAGCGCAGAACTCTAGTTGCCTCTCCTGGTCTTTTCACAATCAAGAAGATAAGGCTGGAAACACCTTATCCTTGACCCCTTATCCTCGAGTGCTTCTTTCTCCTTATCCTCGAGGCTGGAAAGACCTTATCCTTGACCCCGTATCCTCGAGTGGTTCGTTCTCCTCGTTAGAAGGTATAACACCTGCAAGAGAGAGAGAGAGAGAGCAGACCTGTGGTTCGTTCTCCTCGTTAGAAGGTATAACACCTGCAAGAGAGAGAGAGAGAGAGAGAGAGAGAGAGAGAGAGCAGACCTGTGGTTGCCTGTCCTAATCTTTTCATAACCGAGAAGACAAAGGCTGGGAACCCCTGCAGTCTAAGTCGAAACCTCCTCATCCTTGACCCCTTCACTAATCATTACCCCCTTTTCGTTGACCCCTGCAGTCTAAGGCTAAACCTCCTTATCCTTGACCCCTTCGCTAATCATTTGAACTTTTCCCATGGTGCTTGCTCTCCAATTACTATGTTGAAATTCGTGTGTCATTAGTTTGTTGGTTCAGATGAACCGTCATCATGTGTTGAATGGGTTCCTGCCACATTGTTTACCAATGACTTCTCTGACGAACCAAGTACAATCAATTACCACATCTGGACAACACCTTGGCCCTTTTGTTCTTTAAGATTTACTTGCCCATCGTCACGGTCCTCTTTTAGTGAGGCAATGATGCATCATGCTACTATCTATCATTAGCATGCAACTAGTATTTGCATATTTTGGGTTTCATTGTTATTTGTTTTTCTCATAAAATAATGTGATTGCATTTCTTAATACTTTGACATAGCAGCAATATCCTCATGATTGCACACATCAAGAAAAGAGAGTATACCTCTTAGTGAAAAGATTTGTATTTAACTAGCATTTTACTTTGTCTTGCATGCAGTTTCAAAGTGTCCAGGTGATGTATCAGGTATCATTGGCAAGCATATCAAGTACTCATATGACAATGGGTGGAGATATGAAATGTACTACAAGAACCACAATACAGTGGACTACTATGTGCATGAGGGTCTGGTGGCAGGGCGATGTGCCAAGGGGCAACATGCAACCATTCGCCAACTTTACAAGGGAGAGTCCATATACCTAGTGTCATGGATTGAGCCCACTGGCACATGTGTTACGCAAGTTCTCAATCTTGATAGAGCTGAGATCCATACCAACGTTTATTTTCCACGATGGATCCACATGGAGCCTACCAAGACAATATGTTTTCAGAATGACCACCTCGATCGCATGTATGCGTATCGTGATGCGGGGCCCACGTATCCCATTATCTTCAAGAGTCTATTTGCCCAGATTGACTTCATAGAGGACCATGAACCCAACAATGACCAAATCATTGTATGTAAAAAAGAGTATTGATATCATGACCTTGATTGTACACATTTTGCACTAGTCTTTTTTTTTGGGTATATCATGTTAGTGTCATATTTTAACCTTACTTTCATAACAAAATGTAAATTTATTATACAAAAGATGAGAAAATCAAGGCTATGACTTCTTTGAATTAACAAAGCATCTCTACCACTAGTGCAAATTATGCGATTGGTATAGGTATATCGACCCCTCTTACTAAAGTGATCGTCGTATTTGAAAACATTAAAATTTATCATAATTGTTGTAAAGCCATGATAGAGTGTCAATCAAGTAGATCAAAGTGTGGTGATGCTTGCAATCATGGCACATTCTAACAAAGCAATGGAAAAAACTATAGACTACTAAGGTCAATGAAATGAATCAAAACAGATAATGGAACCATACATGGCAAAATGATGTGGTTTATGTGATGAATTTCCAACAAAAATTTAAGATGGAGATAAGCATTGTTTACTACACTTCTATGCATATAAAAGGTCGTTAGCTCACTTAAGTTTCAAATGAACATACAGAAAATCATAAATTTCAATTGACCACAACGTTTTGAATCTTGTCTCCATCACAATTTGGCATCATGCTTGAAAGCCTACTAGCATCTTTTAAACTCAAATGTGTCACTTAAAGGAACAATAGTGACATCTCATCATGATGAAGTAAGTCCTTCAACTCTACATCTCTATGTAAATGCTTCTTAGTATATGATCATAATACATAATGATACATGATTTGGAGGCACAATTATGTACTACTTCGAGTGGCAAATCTAACTATTGCATCATCATGCACCACGCTCCATCCTCTAGATATTGGAACATCAAACACGTTGATTGCCTTTTTTCTTGAATCCCTTTGCCAAATGAGCTTCGTGAATCTCTCTAGCCATCCACAAACTACATAGTTGTCCATGATTGTAGCTAATGCCTAAACTAGCAATTGTACTTACCTCAACCCTCCTTGCTTCATTAGTAAGGTACATGCTTAGATTCCTCAACTTCCATCCACTCATTTGCATCCAAGTCCACAAGCAATTCCCATCATGTTCATTGAGCTTCACGACTAATGAGGAATGGTTGAGAGGGAGAGGAAGAAAAGAGAATTCTTTTTATATGCAATGAAAAGAAGATTAAACTCTCTAAGTCTCATAGGATTGCAACAACAAGAATATTAACTCTACTCCTTAGCTCCTTTTATCAAAGAGAGAAATTTGAATGGCAAAAGCATATAATAAGTGTTGGCATTTTGTGAGCATTTATAGGCCAAAACCTATATCTGTGACCTAACTTGGGGCTTTTATACCCATTCATCTCATTTGTAAGATCATTTGAGGCCCAATGTGGAGACCATTGAATCTGTATGACTTTGAGGCCCGACATGGAGACCATTGAATTTGTATTATTACTAGGTTAGCTAACTACTTTGCTAAAATTATACTAAGAAAAAAATTGTTTTGGCATCCCTTCATTTGCATCAATTGCGCTAGATGACTATATCTATATCTATATCATCTATCGCTAGATTACACTAGATGACTATATCTATATCTATATCTATATCATCTATAGTTGAGCATGTTAGCTATTGAGGGTAAAGGCGCCTTTGCCTAGCCACCCGTGTATTACTACACTGACAATCACCACCACTGCACACTGCAGGTGGCAGATGCCCGTCACCGTCACTTTATTCTTTATTCTTTTAGTGACAGTTTGAATAAAGGAAGGCCCGGTCACACATTGTGACTGTTGGAGTTCCCATTTCTAGTCTCTCCCTTTCTTGCTCTTGCTCTCCCGTCATAGCTCTCAAGTCCAACCTTTGATATGTCGCTCCCTTTCAACTGGTATCAAAGCTTTGCTTTCTGACTCTTGAGCTTGGTTCGTGGCAGCCATATCCAACTCCTTCGAGCTCCTATCACTCCCTGGCTTCCCGAGTACCTTCCCAGCATTGTTGGGCACCTTCAGGGCATTACATCAGAGGTATTTGATCATTTTCTTCAAAGTTTTACTTCAGTTCTCAGGTCTCACAGGCTATAAACAAGTTGTGGGCAGCCATAGCTCACACCTCTTGGAGCTTCCTTCACTTGGATCTTGCTTCCAACCTATCAAGGCTTGCTAAGGCTTAGTGTAGGCCTTCTTTGGCCCTCATTTGTGTCCCCTTTCGGCCCCATTGTTGACACGTGGGACAGCATACCCCCCCAGCCAACTCTCGTTTTTTTTGCGCATGTTTCAAAATCTGGTCCAAAAATCATTCTTTTTGTCATATCTCGGGCATTCGAAACCCGATTCAGGCAAGGTAAGAGTCTAAGTTGGGGTTTTGGCATGCTCCGGAGGCAATGGTGATGTCGATTTGCTAAATTTTGATGAAAGAATCTTTTGCAATAGATTTCAGGTCTGAGACAGCATGTATTTGTATGCCTATGCTTGTTTGGGCATGACTACATAACTGGTTTGATACCTATTGCATCCCGATTGATTGGGGGATTGAAGCTACATGTAATGCTATGATTTTCGCCTGATTTCGGGCCTGGATATACACAGTTTATAACACTAAATGCATGCTGAATACTCTTGGGCTGAAGCTATGTTTCATGCTTTAACATATGCCTATTGGTTCCGGATGTATGTCTTGGGTTATGCTATGATGTATTGATCATCGAGGGACAACTTTGAGCTTGTCATTGAGTCCGGATGCTTTTGGAAGCTTGAGCTTCTTTTAGCCTGCACTTATTGATATTGGTATATGCTTTGATAGTGATACTTCTTGGGTTTATGCATACCCGTTGCCTACGGCTTGATGCTCATGTTACAGTTGATTACCCTATGCATACGTTGAGCTTGAGTGCTCATTGAAGCTCCACCTTGGATGCATTTTGGATTATCTAGAGTAGTTTTGGATGTTACTTGGCTTGTCAAAGTTTGGATTGGGATGTATTTGATGTCTTACATGCTTACGGATGCTACATACGGATGCTCTACAGCCTACATGTTCGGGATGGACTATTGATGTATTGTCTTGGACTTATGTCATTGGCACTATGTCTTGCCTTGGCTTGAGTGCTTGAGCTCATACATATGGCTTTTGTGCCAGTGGGAGCATTCTTGAATGCTTATCAGACATTGAGCAGGTGGTACTTTTATGCATTGAGCTGTTACATGCCACTGAGCAGTTACAGACACTTGAACCTTTGGGACTTCTTACCTTTTGGGATGATACATCATATGTCTTGGTTCACTGTATGCTTATGAACTAAGTCTCAGTTTTGGATCCGTATCTTTGTGAACTGACACCTACTTGCGTAAAGTTTTGGTAGTGGCAGGAACACTTTGCCCCGTTGACTGGGGGGTGTGCCTACTCGCTAGCAGATGTTTGTATGACATACTTGGGTGTTGGATTCATGCTTATCAACCGTCATATGCTTATGCTATGCCCGCATGATGCCAACTTTGGTCTTGGCAATATCTGATTGCCTTGGGATCCAATTTTGGCACTGTTAGCTCTCTTTTACTGAAATCTGAAATTTATTACAGCAAGCATATGTGTATGGACTGACATGGATTTTTCATGCTAAAACACTCTGAAATGATGTACTTTCACTAGTACTTGGTGGACAGCAGCTTTGGTTCCACTTGCCATTTTCCCTCGATTTTTGTGATTTTTTTGTCATTTTCTGCAGTAAACAACAAGCAGTTTTGAACTGTTTACCATCTTCCAGCCTACATTATGGCGAGTTCGTCCACTGATCATGCTATTTTCAACATCACTAAGCTTGATGGTACGAATTACTCTTATTGGAAGAGCCAGATTTGGCAGGTGTTGATGCAGAAATCACAGATCAAACCTTTGAGGTTAAGCGGGCATCCGCCTGCAACTATGCCAGATGAGGAATGGCTTGAGCTTGATGAGTTATGCAAGTCTACCATTGTATTCTCTCACAGAACAGGTTCACTACAATGTATTTGAGGAAGAACAGAGTGCATAGCAGTTGTAGGATAAAATCAAGAATCTCTATGACAAGAAAAGTCCAACAAGTCAAATGTATTGGTTGAAGCAGCTTATGGATTTGCGCATGAAGGAGAATGTGACTATGTCTGCTCATTTGAGCCAATTCCATGCTATACTCAAGAACTTGACTTCGCAGGACATCACTTTTACAGAGGATGTCACTCCTCTTTTCTTGCTTGGTACTCTTAATGAGTCATGGGATGTATTCCGTACCTCATTATGTGCCTCTACTACTACCTTGAAATTATTTTATGTTGAGAGTGCTCTTCTGCAAGAAGAGGTTAACCGTAAGAATTTGGATGCCTCTCATGTGTCGCATGCTATGACAATTACAGGCAGGAATGATGGATATGGAAAGCATGGTAGTGGCAGTGGCCATGGACGGGATTCTCAAACATCTCGGTCCAAGTCTCGTGGGAAGTCACATAGCAAATCCCGTGGCAGGAATGCAGATGTTACTTGTCACCATTGTGGGGAAAAGGGCCATATTATGCCACAATGCCATGAATTGCGCAATGAAAGGCGCAAAGATAAGGGGAAAGACAAAGTGCAGGATAAGTCTTCTGATCGCAGCATAGTACCTGCAAAGTCTAGTGTTAAAATTGAAGAGATCAATGTTATGCATCCTGAGAATGTTGATGATGATGATTATATCCTAGCAGCTTCTTCTAGTGCTTCGTAGATGATAGAGATACACTCTATGTATGCACAGTGTTGGCTCTTGGACTCAGGTGCGTCCTTTCATGTGACACCTTGTCGAGAGTGGTTTCATTCATACCGTACTGTTTCGGGTTCTGTGCGCTTGGGTGATGATAGCTCTCTTGATATTGTGGGCATTGGTGATGTTTGGCTGCATTTTCCTTTTGGCAACAGTTTTGTTATGCAGGATGTACGTCATGTACCTGCTTTGACATGCAGTCTCATGTCAACTAGACAGCTTGATGACGCAGGATATCATGTATGTTTTGGAGACTCTGCATGGAAGATCACTCGTGGCAGACTTGTGATTGCGAGAGGTGCCAAGGCTGCCAGTCTCTACCCCTTGATTGTATCAGCTTCTTCCCTTGAACATTTTTTGTCTGTGGGTTCTATCCCACATGTATCTCTTTGGCATGCCCATTCAGGCCATATGTCTTTGAACGGAATGAAAATGCTTTCTGGTTTGCAGTATTTACCGCCCCTTGATTATGCATGTTTTGATTCATGTGAGCATTGTCTTTATGGCAGGTGGACTAAGTCTACGCATAAGAAGTTTGGTAGGCCATGCATGAATGAGCCCTTGGCATTGGTACATTCGGATGTTTGTGGACCCATGCCCTTGTCAGTCTATGGGTGGTGAAAAATATTTTGTTACGTTCATAGATGATTTTTCACGAAAAGTTTGGGCTTATCCCATTAAGCTGAAATCCGATGTCTTGGCTGTGTTTCAGAGATGGCTTGCATTGGTTGAGAACCAGTCTGGGCTAAAATGCCTCAAGACAGTTAATGGGGATGAGTATGTCTCACGTGCTTTTGAGGAGTTATGTGATGAGACGGGTATTAAGCATTAGTTGACTGCCCCCTACACCCCCCCAGAATGGTTTGGATGAGTAGATGAATAGAACCATCCAAGAGCGTGTACGCAGTATGCTTAGTCATGCAGGCCTATTATAGAACTTTTGGGCTGAGGCAGTTAGTACAGTTGTACATGTCATAAACAGATCACCCTCTAGTGGTTTGGATTTTCAGGTTGCAGAGGAGGTATGGACTAGAAAACCCCCCTCTTATGCGCATCTCTGTGTCTTTGGATGTGAGGCTTTTGCCATGTGCCTAGGGACAAGAGAAGTAAGCTGGATCCCAAGAGTGTCAAATGCATTTTCCTTGGTTATAGGGATGCAGAAGAGATGGGTTATCGTCTCTGGGATCCGCAGGTGCGGAAAGTCATCCGCAGTCATGATGTAGTCTTCCATGAAGACAAGATGCATATGCAATCTGAGAGAGTTGTTGAGATCCGCAGGGTCATATTTCAGGAGGAGCTGAGAGCTACAGCACAACCAGTTGGACAGCCTACAACTGCAGTAGATGCTCATGGTCAGGGCATTGGACAGGCAGCTGGGCAGGTAGTAGAGCCTGCTGTGAGATGGTCTACTAGAGACAGATGTCCACCAGATAGATTTCAGCCCTCAATGCATTATGTCTTGGTTACAGATGCAGGAGAGTCTTTCACTTATGATGATGCTATGCGCAGGGGTGACAGTCACTCCTGGGAGAGGGCTATGTAGTCTGAGATAGACTCCCTGCATAAGAATGACACTTGGGATTTGGTTTTCTTGCCTACGGGCAAGAAGGCTTTGCCATGCAAGTGGGTGTACAAGCTAAAAAGTACCCCTCGATACCCCAAGCTGGCATACAAGGCTAGATTGGTAGCAAAGGGTTTTAAGCAGGAGCATGGTGTGGACTTTGATGAGGTCTTTTCTCCTGTAGTTAAGATGACCACCACCCTGCGCTTAGTCTTGGCTTTGGTTGCTTAGCTTGACTTGGATTTATACCAGATGGATGTCAAGATAGCTTTCTTACATGGGGACTTGCATGATGAGATTTATATGGAGCAGCCTAAGGGCTTTGCAGAACCTGGCAGGGAGCACCTTGAAGAAAAGTCTTTATGGCTTGAAACAGGCACCTAGGGAGTGGTATCATAAGTTTGATGCCTTTATGCAGTCGCAGGGCTACAGTCAGAGTGCTATGGATCCGTGTCTTTACACGAAGAAAGCTCGTGATGGTTATTTATTGATTTTGGTACTCTATGTGGATGATATGTTGATAGGGAAAGCTCATGATGAGCTAGATACTCTTAAGACTCAGCTCAAGAAGAGCTTTGAGATGAAAGATCTGGGACATGCCGCTCACATACTTGGTATGTGCATTACACGCGACAGGCATTAGGGTCTCCTCTACTTGTCACAGAGGGAGTACATTCATAAAGTCCTTGAGCGCTTCCGCATGCAGGACGTAAAGCCTATTGGCTGTCCATTGCCTTCTTATGTAAAGGTATCACAGGCTGATTGTCCGCAGACAGAAGAGCAGAAGGCCAAGATGGCCAAGATTCCCTATGCATCTACAGTGGGCAGTCTTATGTATGCCATGATAGCCACTCGTCCAGATATTGCCTTTGCAGTTGGTGTTGTGGCATGCTATATGGCTACACCTGGCAAGAAGCATTGGGATGCCGTGAAGGATATCATGAGGTACCTGGAGGGTACTGCAGATATGTGCATATGCTATGGCAGCCAGGATATAGGAGTCGTGGGGTACACTGACTCTGATTATGTAGGACATGCAGATAGTAGGAAGTCCACTTGCGACTATGTATTCACCTATGCTAGAGGTGCTGTTTCTTAGATGTCCAGGCTGTAGAAATGCACGGCCCTTTCTACTACAGAGGTCGAGTATGTTGCAGCTACTGAGGCTTGCAAGGAGGCCATTTGGTTGGGTCGTCTAGTTGCTGACCTTGGTATTGATGCTATCCCTACAGTGCATTCAGATTCTATGAGTGATATTCAGTAAGCCAAGAATCTGGTCTTCCATGCGAAGACGAAACACATTGAGGTGATGTATCACTTCACACGTGGGGTTATTGAGGACAAGTCTGTTGATCTTATCAAGATCTCGACTGACCAGAATCCTGCAGATTTTCTCACAAAAAGCCTCTCTACAGAGCGCTTTGCCTTCCTTAAGAGGTTGATGGGCGTAGGATAAGATGACGTCTTTCCTCATCCTGTTGTACATGTGTACATGTTGTACTGTCTTTTTTTTCTTTTTCTTTTCACTCCTCACTGGGGCAGATTCACCTTTAAGTGGGAGGTTGTTGGGGGTAAAGGCGCCTCAGTCTAGCTGTCCGTGTATTACTACATTGACAGTCATTGCCACTGCACACTGCAGGTGGCGGGCATCCATCTCACCGTCACTTTATTCTTTATTCTTTTAGTGACAGTTTGAATAAAGGAAGGCCCAGTCACACATTGTGACTATTGGAGTTCCCATTTCTAGTCTCTCCCTTTCTTGCTCTCGCTCTCGCTCTCTCGCCATAGCTCTCGAGTCCAACCTTCAATCCGTCGCTCCCTTTCATTAGCTAGTCTATTTCCTATTTTACATGGGAGGGTAATCCCAAACCTTCAATTATTCTTCAAAGACTTTTTATATAAATTCATTTTAAGACAACAAATTCTTTCAAATGCAGGTGGAGCTTATATGGTACACTTGTTATGCCCCAATTGTCCCTCCCTTCCCTTCCCCCTCCCCCACCCTGGGTCATGCAAATTGTAGGAGAGGCATGGATTCAATTAAGAGATTGTGCCTTGCAAGGCAACCTGAGAAGTCCATTTATAAGAAATCATCCATATAATGTGCATTCAAATGATATTAAGAAATACCCTTTCTTTACATGTTATAAGGCCTTAAAATGACCCTTTTTACTTTACTAAACTTACAGATTTTTTTAAATTGTGATTAAAAAATCCATTTTGTAACTATAATCTTGTAAATTTTACTAAATATAATACCATTTCTTTTGAACTCATGTGGTATCTTACATGTTGTATAAGGTGGACCTCCCAAACAAGGCACACAGAGTTGAGATATTGTCAAGGCAAAGAGCAAGTGTTTGCATTGGATTTAAATTCTCTAACTTCTTCCTTGATTCCTTTGGGTCTTATTTTTGCACTCCTTAGCTTCTTTCATCATGTTGATTCCAAGTATATGCATTTCCTCATTAATTGGAGGGCCAATTTATTGGCACTATTACCTATGAAAAAAAGTGGTGCACATGTTGAACTATACAAGTTTACATGCTCTCGACTTGGCTATGAAAGTGTTTAAAAATAGGAGTTACAATACCAAAAGAGATCATCAAATATCCATATTATTTTGCAACCTTTCATACAAAAGAACATCTTGTATGAAAGAAAGATTATTTGATACAAAAGGATATTCCCTTATAAATTTTGTGTTGCAATAGTGCATTGGCATGTTTAGCTACAAACTTGAACCTACTAAGAGGATAAATGCAAATATAATATTTAATAAAATATAAACACTTTTTTAGCTATTATGTAAACTAGTGAATTTGTAGCTTAATGATTTTATAGTAGTGAAAGGACATCTTAGCTATATTAACAATTTTAATTAGTAAACACACAATAAAGTTCATAGAAAGTACATCTAATTCATTGAATATTATTTCAATGGTAATTTAATTCATATCTATATTTATCGAATCACTAATAATTAACAAAATAAATTGATAAGAGAAATATAATTTTAGTAACTCACAAAATATAGACTTTAGAAAGTAGAAAGATAATGTAGAAAAGAATATTAAAAAATAAATAGAAAAGTCCAAAAAGTCAAACGGGTTTTAGATAAAAGGGATTTTAATAGCTCTACTTTGATGAGTTAATATTAAATAGACCTATTTATGATATTATGAAACTTGGGAGAGAAATCTAAGTAGTTAACATAGATGGGAATATATTTATAAAAAATAGTACGATTTCTTCTTAAGAAGTAGAAACTCCATATTGGGGATTTTGGAAATTTCCCATCAATATGGGAAAACCAAATCAAAATGAATTTTTGTGAATTTCATTAATTTGAAACTTGGTGCAATGGAACATATTATTGCTTATGGTTGGTTCCAAGAGATTGAAAAAAACTCAAAAAGGTAGTGTTAATAAATACCTTAGTTTTAATATCCTTTAAAATATTCAAGGAAAATCTTCAGTCGATGGATTTTTGTATACTTTCTTTGGCCTTTAATACAATCTTTGGGGGAATTTTAAAATTTTTGGGAGATTTTGTACCTTTCTTCATCCAAGAGAAGACAATGTTATCTATTGTTGGGCCATCATTCAAGATCTTTTTTGTTGCACATCCAATATTTATCCCAATAATTAAAATGCACCTTTGCATTTGTAGCATTTTGACAGCTACAAACTGGTGCCCAATATTGTATACGTATCTTGTTGAAGTTTTGGAATTTCTATTTGTATCGATCTGACTTTGTGCAACACCAAGCCATATTGGATATACTGGATTTGAAGGTCTAACAAGCACAAAGTCATCTTTCTTAACATCAAGCATTGGTTCAAATGCATGTTTGGGTTGTTTTCTCAGAGGACCACAATAGTGATCATTCAACTCTTCCAATCCAATAAAGTCATCTGCATTATCTACATCTATATTGGTTACATCACTCTGTGTTCTTGGCCAAAAATCTATGAAAAATAAATCTTCTTGGACATTTGGAGTTTGAAGAGTGTAGATCATATGTTTCCAATAATCAATCACTGGTGTTATAAACTTTTTCAACTCCACTTCAGGTCCTTGTACATTTGACCATCTTTTCCAATACTTCAAATAATCTTTAACTCCACTTACTAGTTCTTGATGATCCTTAACATACTCAAACATGGGCAGCAACATTGGAACACTCTTTGGAAGACTAGGCTTTCCTGCAAGGTCCCTCTTCCATAATTCAATGCCACCTTCTCTTGGTAACCATTCTGAGGACTTTGGATGCATCTTGTATTGCATGACAGGTGTATCTCCTTGCATATAAAATTGAAATTGAAGAGGTTTTGAGTGACCAACAAGTGTATCTTTGGAATCACACAAGTATCCTTCAATGTATCTCTTAAAGTTAGGCACATGTGTCAATAAGAAATGTGTAGGACTTGTCATCTGGCATGATTGAAAATTTTGCATAAGATGAAGAAAAGTGAAGGTCATGCTCATCCTTAGCTTCTTTGAAAATTTGCTGAACATTGCATCGATGTCTTCATGTGTATGACCCACCATGAGAAACCCAAGCTGAATCATCTTGAATGTTCCTCGTGCAACAAGGAATGATAGATATGCAAAGAGATAGCAATTTTTGTTTTGTGATGCACAATTATCAAGTTGAAGTAGTAAGTTCTTTGGCAATCGTTTGAAATGATGATGGCCATCTTGTGGTGTATTATCTTCCATGCATGATTTATTTTGTGTAACACCTTGATGGTGGTCTAGTGCTTTTTTCGAGTTGAGGGCATTTAGTAGCATAGAGGTTGATATCGGCATTCCATCTACTTGAAGATCACCATTTGCATACATGTGTAGTCGCTCCAAGTTCCTAAAGCACAACGACAATGAGACAATTGTGAAGTTAGGATTGTGAGGCCATAGATCGAGTGAGAAATGTTCATATCTACCTTCGCCATGTCCATGTGTAATCATGCATGTTAAAGAAACTGGTAGTTGAGTAGATCTTGCAGTCTCTTTCGATTGAAGCCTTAATCTAGGTATATCTATCTTTTGCTGGTCCATTTTATCATGTATGATGCACAAGTTTTTATCTGGATCTAATTTGCTGAGGCCAAGTGCCAACTGTAGTATATGTTCAGATAACTTTGTTATTCTAGCATGTGACATTGGCACTTCTTTAGAAGCACATTTCACTCTTGAAGACACTTTGTTGCTGCAAGTTGCTCTTCGATCTTTGAGCAAATACTACATTTGGAGAACTCACTTGTATTTGCTAAGGTTACATGCTTGAACTTTATGTTCCAAATATGATTGAAGATAGACAATGACACTTTCTTACATTCAATACCACTCAATGTTGTATTTACTTATGCCCATATATCCACCTTCTTATGAACATCTGGGATGACCAATTGTGTCTCCCTTGATCCAACTTGCATTGTTCTACTCTTGTGTGGCATTTGCTCTGCATTCTTCTTAAAAAAGTCTCTGCATCTCTATGTGATCCCAAGCTACTCTTATTACCCCCTTGTTTCCATGCATTGCCCTCCTCACGCTATCGTGAAGTTATGAGGACACAGTGTGAAAAAGTATGGAATGCATCATCATCCGACTTCTTTATTGATCTAGAGAGTCAATGTGATCTGATCCATTGGTACTAGTGTGAGTTGCATGGATTATTCGAAAATACTAGAATTTTGGATAATTTAAGCCTATTTTTTATATTATTTATTGTAAAAATCCGAAGAAGTTAGAAAAAGATTCTAGATTAGGATGGCCTGCAAAAAGCTAGTTGCATTTTCAACCACTTATGAAATTTTCACAAGGGGGACACATTGACAAAATCGCACACGTCGCGATCTTTGTAAACCGGCTGAAAATTGTAGATTGAACGAAAAGAAGAAGGAGTGATCTAGGAGATCCATGAGTAGGTGTCCTGAAGTTTTACTCCCTTTCGGAGCTAACGGAGCCATTAGATTTGGGTTCTAAGTAGTAGAGAAGGAGCTGTAATTTGGAGGCACATTTTGTTCTATGAAGAAGCTCCAGGAGAACTAATGCCTGGAGATTGCTTATGAGTAGTGCGAAGATTCCATGTTATTTCAATACATATTGATTCAATTCATTGTGCTTTGTCTTTGTAGTGTTTACTACTTGTGTATTCTCTATCTTCTCTTCCATCTCCTATCTCTACTTCCTTCTACTTCTGATCCCTGGTGGATTCGACCTCTCGACAAAAACCCCTACGACATTGGTTAGCCCGATGTGAAAGGTCGTCAGAAGAAGGAAAGACAAGATGGGAGAATCTTCAAATACAATCACCAATGATGTTTTGCAACAGTTGGTGCAAAATATGAATATGCTTATGCAGGTACAACAACAACAACAGGTGATGCAAGCTTCAGCTCAAACAAAAAGTGTTGTGATGAATGCTTTGCAAGCAGTTGAGCGTGAGGTGAAGTTATTCAATGGTAGGAATGTATCTATATATGTACATACCTATGCTCAGAAGATGGAATTCTTTGGGGTGGCTCAATCTGCATGGAGCCGGTATTTTGTACATGTTACTGTTCATGAACTGAAAGCATGGATTACTGAATTAAACTTGCAGGATGCTGACTGGGTAGCCTTCAAGAAGACACTCAAGGAAGAATTTTACATTGAGGATACTAGTTTGATTATGCGCAAGACTTTTCAAGAGTGGGTTTTATAACCCAATAAGGGCCTTGTGGCTACAAAATTATTAAGAGAATTTGAAAGTCGATTTGAGCAGTTGGATCTTGTAGAGTAGAAAGCTCTTGTAAGTCAGAAAATTGAATTGTTTCTACAGGCAGCTGATCCTGAGCTTCAAGAGAAGCTTGATGATTTGCTAGAGGATCAAACTACAGAGACATGTTTGAAAACAAAGTGGAGACATGTCAAGGAAGCTTTTACTGCACTTAGAGAAAGATTGCATGTCTCTAGCTTGCCCACTGTTACAGGCAAGACAGTTGATGTATCCAATAAGCCACCTACTTATGTGGCTAACCCTATGGGTGGCTGTACCTGCTATTGTTCCCTCTATTAGGGAAGATGTCTTAGATGAATTAGTCAAAGGCATGCAGGATCTTCAATTGAAGGTTGCAAAATTGGATGAAAAAGGACAAGAGGAAAGGGGATAGGCAGCAGCCCCTAAGCCTGGAAAAAGATGTATGTGGTGTGACAGTTTGCAGCATGAGAGAAAGGATTGTGCTGCCTATTAGGAGGCCTTGGTACAACAACTTATCTTTTGGAAAGATGGCAAGATCCATGCACAAGAAACAAGATTGCCTCTTTCTTTGAATTCTAGAAAGGGAGGTATGCAGAAGTTGTTGGAAAACTTGGTTGTCTTAAATGCTTATGTGGCGGTACATGCTTCTAATTTTGGTCTACAGTTGGATAGAATGCATGGCCAAGTGATGGTTGGTCCAAAGGTCGAAATATGGACACATACTTTATATGCAGCTGAAAAGAGAAAGGTCACTGATAGTGGAATGTCTCATACAGGGCAAGACATTCGTGGCATAACTGGGTGGGAATCACCGGTAGATGCATATTCAGTGTATGCATATTAGCGAAGATACAAAACAGCCACAGATCTTAAGAAGGTTCTTGAAGAACAAATCTTAAACAATCGGGTGAAATTCACCTTAGGAGAGGTGCTTGGCATTGCCAAGCGAGAATTTCATGATGAGATCATTGATATAATTAAAAGGAGGTGTCAGTTTCTTGGTGATACCACTAGTGCATTGCTACAATTTGAAGAGGAAACTGGTTTGTTGGGTATTCGAGCTGAATATGAGCATGAAGTAAGTACAGGATTATCTATGCAGGATGCTGCTAATCAGTGGAAAACATGTGGAACAGAGAAGAAAGTGGCTGAAAATGCATTGTCTTGTAGCAATATGCATGGTGGAGTAAGGCAAATGCAACAATATAGATAACAAACTCTAGGATTTATTCCTCGAAGTCACTACACAAGAAACCATTGGGCTAGAGCTACCACTGAAATGGTAGTGAAAATAGGGGAACGTGAAACTCCTTGTGTTGCTTTACTTGACCATGGATTTGAGATAAATGTCATTGAGCATGGATTGTATGAAAATGGTGCACGGCCTGTAGACACTAATCATGGTTGGCGAATAAGGGCTATAAATAATTCTTCAGGGGAGCTCTATGCTACATGTCCTAATGTAAAAGTGACGATTGGTGATGTACAGGAAGAGCAACACTTCTTTGTGCAAGATAATTCCTCATATACAATGATTTTGGGACATCCCTATATTACGCATGTGCATATGGAAACAAAGGTGCTTGATGATGGTTCTGCTTATGTAAGAGTCAGAAGCAAGGATGGGAGAAAAGCAATCCAATTTCTTACTGTTTGTGTTAATCAACCTAGAAATCAGGATACACTTCGAGAGTCTCCTTTGGTTCCAAATGCAAGGGAATTCAAAGACCTGGATTTTCATTAAGCACTGCTGTAATGTGGGGCTACAGTAGTATTGTTCAGAGGGTGTACTTGCCTCTTGATGAAATGAAGCATGTATTTACTATTGGTAATTCTTAGTTTACAACAAACAGTTCATGTTGTTTTAAGCCTATGGAAGCTATGTGCAGGGCTGAATGCATATATATGAAATGGGCTACTAAGGAACTGAGAGTATTGGGACTGTTAGCTGAAAATGAAGTCATTTCAAGCATGTTTTATGGGCTGAATATTAATGACACTATGGCTGAAATTTCGGCAACTATACATGCAGAAAATGAGGCTGAAAATAGAGTGTTGTCAGTATGTTCTCTGGACATGTATGATATTATAGCATTGTTTGCTCAACAAGAAGGATTGCAATGGGTTGAAGCACTTGTGGAGACAAAGTATAAGACAATTGACAAAAATGTGAAACCAATTGCTTTGCCACTTCCACTAGAGAGTAAGTGTATGTATGAAAAAGTGTCAAGGCAGCCAAGCTTATGGGATCCTAATGATATAGGTCATCAATTTACATCTGAAACATTACAAGAATTGAAAGTTGGTATAGAAGGGTTTCTTTTGCCTACTGAGAGAGACTGTTTTATGTGGATGTTGGCTAGACATGGAAAGGCATTTGCATTTCAGCCAAGTGAAATAGGTTGTGTGGATCCAAATGTTGTCTCTCCTATGGTCATATTTACGATGCCACATGTACCATGGAACTTGAGGCCTAATCAGGTGCCTAAAGCTTACTTGCCAAAGCTGATGGATTTGCTAAATGAAAAGATTTGCATGAAGATTTTGGAGCCTTCGTCAGTCCCATACTCAAATCGTTGGTTTACTATGCCCAAAAAGAATGGGGCTTTAAGATTTATTCATGACAAGCAACAGATCAATAAAGTAACCATAAGAAATGTGGGTGCAAGTCATGTGGTTGATGAATTTGTAGAGGCTTTTGCAGGTAGAGCTAATCATTCTTTGGGCGATCTTTACTTGGGTTATGATCAGTTTCAGCTTGCAATTGAAAGCAGGGATATCACAACCATGAAGACTCCCTTGAGGTTATTATGGATGTGTACTCTCCTACAAGGAGCAACAAACTCAGTGGCACACATGACAAATGCTATGAATAGGGTACTCAAGGATTTTATACCACAATTGACTATGCCCTTCTTGGATGATGTCCCAATCAAAGGGTGTGCAGTGGATGAAAAGAATGAAGAGATGGATGCACATGGATGTAGACAGTTTGTTGCAGACCATATTGTGGATTATGAGAGCATTTTGACACGTCTAGAAGAGGTGCATTTAACTCTTTCTAGACAAAAGCTTGTCTTTGGAGTTGAAGAGGTTTTGATTGTTGGGCATATGTGTGGGCCTTATGGGCGAAGGCCATCACCAGCAAAAATAGATGGGATTGATAGAATGCAAGATGTATGCATGAATGTATCAGAGGTGCGTAGATTCTTGGGTGCATATGTATTCTATTTGATATGGATTCCTCACTTTGCACATGTAGCCGATGCTCTTTATCAGCTTCTAAGAAAAGGCCAAAATTTTCATTGGGAAAGGAAGCATCAAAAAGCAATGAAGAAATTAAAGCAACTCTTAAAATCTACTCCTACATTGAGAAAGGCTAACTATTCACATGGAAAACCTATCATTATTATTGTTGATACAAGCCCAATCGGAATTGGATGGGCAATTGGGAAAGATGATGAGGAAGGGCAAAGATATGCAACTCACTTTGGTGCTAAAGTATTGACTCAATGACAAAGAAGATATCCACTGGTTAAAAGAGAATTATGGAAAATTGTGATAGCCCTTAAATGTGACAAGGAGTATTTTATGGTTACTCATGTAGTCATTGAGACCGATTGTTTGCCGGTATTGGGTATGATTACTAGTTGTGCTACTCCGAACATTGCTATGCTCCGGTGGATTGCATACATAAAATCTTTGAACCCTGAATTTCAGCATATTGCAGAAAGAGATAACCTAGTGCATATATGTTATCTCGAGCACGTTATGAGAATGAAGATGGGATGATGGATGAGGAGGAAGAATATGACTTTCTTATGGATGAAAATGATATTGCAAGAGTGCATTTAGCAATGCAAGGTGTTGCTATAGCATTAACAGAAGCTTGGAAAACAAAGAGGAGAATTGGTCAAATACCTCAATACATTAACAAATAGAGATGAATGGTCAGATGAGGAGTTTAAGAAAATCAAGAGGAAAGCGTATTGGTTTTTTTTTAAATATGGATACTTATGGAAATATGCTAAAAAGAAACAGGAGGAGGTAAAAGAGTGGTCATGATTTCTCCCTTATGCTTTGTGGGCCGACAGAACAACTCATAGTGCCGTTACAGGATATATGACTGCAGAATTGATGTATGGTCAAAAATCTATCATGCCAATAGAAGAGATGATAGTCACATGGAGTGTGCTACCTTGGGAGGAGGAGTTGAATTGAGAGGAGTTATTGGCCTTGCGCATTAAACAATTGGAAAGAAAGTCAGAAGACATAGAGGCAGTCATTGCAAAGTTAAGGGCAATAAGGATACATAACAAGAAACGGCTTGAAAAAAGACATAGATTGAGACCAAGAACCATACAAGATGGGGATTGGGTATTGGTTTATGATAGCAATTTAGACAACCAGCATAGTGCCATGTATAAAGTTCTCAAAAGATGGTTTGGACCCTATGTGGTAAGACAAGTGTTTGACAATGCTACTTATGCATTAAATGAGTTGGATGGGATAGCCATCAAACTTCTAGTAGCATGGAAAAGAATCAAATTACTCAAAAGCTAGGAATCTACTACCTATGAGTTGCTAGAATTGGAAGAAAATAGTGTTCATGATACAGGGGCTAGCTAGGAAGATATGAAAGATGAAGAAGAAAAGGATATAATTGCAGAGGATGATGAGGACTCAAAATCCGATGACAACTAGGATTTTGGCACATATCGGAGGATGTGCAGTAGGAGGGGGTGGATGTCGTGATGTTATGAGGACACAATGTGAAAAAGTATAGAATGCATCATCATCCGATTTCTTTATTGATCTAGAGAGTCAATGTGATTTGAGCCATTAGTACTAGTATGAGTTGCATGGATTATTCAAAAATACTAGATTTTTCGATAATTTTAGCCTGTTTTTTATATTATTGATTGTAAAAATCCTAAAAAGTTAGAAAAAGATTCTAGATTAGGATGGCATGCAAAAAGCCAGTTGCTTTTTCAGCCAATTATGGGATTTTCACAAGGGGAATAGATTGACGAAATTGCGCACATCGCGATCGCTATAAATAGGCTAAAAACTGCAGATTGAACGGAAAGAAGAAGGAGGAGTGATGTGGGAGATCCGTGGTCAAGTGTCCTGGAGTTTTGCCCCCCTTTCGGAGGCAACGGAGCCATCAAATTTGGGTTCCGAGCAACAGAGAAGAAGCTGTAATTTGGAGGCACGTTTTGTTCTACGAAGAAGCTCCAGGAGAACTAATGCCTTGGGATTGCTTCTGAGTAGTGCAAAGATTCGAGGTTCTTTCAATACATATTGATTCAATTCTTTGTGCTTTATCTTTGTAGTGTTTACCACTTATGTATTCTCTATCTTCTCTTCCATCTCCTATCTCTACTTTCTTCTACTTC
Organism: Lygodium microphyllum; assembly: GCF_053477565.2. Lineage (NCBI taxonomy): Eukaryota > Viridiplantae > Streptophyta > Polypodiopsida > Schizaeales > Lygodiaceae > Lygodium > Lygodium microphyllum. Next base: position 26,272,005 of record NC_141157.1, read on the forward strand.
TGATCCTCGGTGGATTCGACCTTTCGACAAAACCCCTCCGACAACGCCATGCTCAAATTGTGTTTTGTATCTATAAAAAGATATCTTTGGGAATCCATGAATCTCATACCATGCCCTTCCACATACCACTTGTCGATTGAAGGTTAAGTTGTACTTCCTTATTCCCAAGTAATCAATCGTGCATGATGATTCAAACTTGTTATAAACATAGTATGTGTAGTCTTCAAATTGTAGTCTCCAAAAGTATTTACATAATTATTGCATTGCTTCTCTATCAACAAACTGACAACACTTTTCTAGGCAACAATCAATCATGGAAACCTGTGAAATGGAGTCCATAGAAGTCCTCAAGTTTGCACCTTTAGGGGCAATAATTCAAGGCTTTCTATTGACCATACAATATGATCTCTTTTGAACAAAAATTAACTTTTTTGCAGAAACATAATCTTCATTGGTATCTTCCATGTTTTTGGCACAAGCATTTGTAGAGATAAATTGCATGTATGACTGTTGTTGTAGCAGCGATGTTCCATCATCAAAGGTGACTTGTTTAATAGGCCATCTTTCCAAAGTGACATAGTGGAGGTTGTCATCTATGTATGTTCCTGTGATTTAATCAAGGGCTTTATCTACCACCACACCAACATCCTCTTCTCCTAGCAATTCAAATTTTATCACATCATATGGAAAAGCCAATAATATAACCTATGTCCCAACACACACACAGTTGCCTTCTATCCATAGCATCACTCTACGTTCTCTCCAACTTTCACGAATGCTAAGCACATCAATATCCTCAGAAGGTAGGACATGGTTTGATTCGTAATCATCTCCTCTGTCATGAATTGTAATTGAGTTTGAAACAACCACCACATCTTTCTTTCCCCATTTTGCAAAACCACCTACAGCTTCATGAACCTTCATTGTGTCAATTGTTGGGAATGGAAAATATGCTGCTATATTTAAATATTTATCAATATCCACTGAAATATATCAATCTTCAAGTATTTCTCCATGGTATTCTCATTTGGATGTATTGCATGCACTCTCCCAAGTGCAACAATCTCATGATCAACTAGCAAATTCATAGTTTCTCCAAAATAAAATTTGTTATTCATGATACATGTACAAGTGAGAAAATGGAGATTTTATCATTTCTATGTTGTCACCTCTCACAAAGAAGAAAACAATAATGAAATTGGTAAATACAATTAAGTATCAAATTTCATTGAAACGAAAAAAACACTTAAACATTAGATAGAATGAGTTCAATTTCTATAATAGAAAGTATTAATTGAAACATTATACAAAAAGGGGATAAATTTAACCATATGACCAAAAACAAACTTTCTCATGAACTATGCCCTAAAGTAAATAAGAAAAGTTTCTTATATTATTTTTAGTTACCCTTGATTTTACTTTATTTTATTAGCTACTCTTTGAGTAAGCAAAAACTTCTTGGTGTGTTCTCATTGGGAAAAGATATAGCAAATGTACAAAACTTATACTATATCTATTCAACACGAGAAAAATGATTAAAATTATTTATAATGTGTATAGAAAAAGATTTAGCCACCTGGACAAAAATCTTTTGTTTGTATTCCATATCATAGCAAATATAAAAATTATTTGTGATCCCCATAGGAGAAAACATAGTCAAATGATTGAAATCTTTGTTGTATGTATTTCATATGACAAAAAGATAAAAGTTCATTGTGGTCTCCATAGAAAAATATTTAGCTAGATGGTCAAAACCTCAAGCAAAATACATACAACAAGGATAAAAGTTCATTGCGATCTTTATGGAAAAAGATTTAGCCAAATGGTCAAAACCTCTTTGCAACTATTTTACACAAGACTTAGGATTCAAATTCTTTGTGATGCCCACAAGAAAAGATTTAGCCATATGGTCAAAACATATATTATATGTAACCTAGATGATAGCAAGGATAATAATTGTTTGTGATGTCCATAGAACAAGATTTAGCCAAATGGTCAAAGCATTTATTGTATGTTAACAAGAATAAATAATCTTTGTGATCTCCACTAGAAAATATTTGATCAAATGATCAAAACCTTTATTTCATGTATTCCACATGACAACAAGGATAAATATTTTTTATGAGAAACTTTGACCTCGTGCTTAAATGTTAAAACCGCACTGACCTCTAAAGAATAAGAGATTTCATTCCCTATGATACAAAGTTATAAAGATTGAGAAAATTTCAACATCAATTAGAAACTATTTGAGAAGGAAATATATTTTTTATCATGGTTAAATATTTATAAATCTTATACTACCTACTTGTTGATAATAGTAAAATGTATCATATTATATTTTATTTTTAAGTTATACTATTTTAGTCTAAATCATGTTATATTAGTATATCGTACTATGTGCATATTATGGAATATAGTATCAAATTATTTTTTAAAAATAGATATATTAAATTAATTTAGTAATAACTAATAAATATAAGTAAAATATATTAAATTATATTTTGTAAGATTATGTATATTTAATGTATCTAATATGTAATGTGTAATATCATTGAGGATTTTGAAGCCACCTTAGTGATAGTTCGAGAGTAGAATCTCTAGTAGGATAGGATAGAGAGTATGTAGACAAAATCTCTAGCTGTGGAAATAGGGGCAATATCCCAATGGTGGGTTCTAAAGGAGGGGCGAGGAGGAAGGAGCAAATCTAGGAGAAATGCCCCTAGTGAGAGTTTGAGGGCAATGTCCTCCTTGGTGGAGGTTTGGGAGCAATGCCCCTAGTCGAGGTTTGGGGATAGTGCCCCTTGTAAGGATTTAGGGGCAATGCTCCCAATGGGGGGGGGGGGGGGGGGGGGGGAGGGGGTTTCAAGGGGTAGCGCCCCTTAGTGGGGGTCTGCGCGGGCAACACCCCTAGTAGGCGGTTGGGGGTAGCACCCTTGATGGGGGTTTGGGGGCAATGCCCCCAACGGGGGATTCGGGGGCAGCACTCCCAAACGGGGGTTCGGGGCAGCGCCCGCGGTGGGGGTTTGGAGGCAACGCCCACAACGGGGGGTCCAGGGGGCCCTAACAACGCGGTCTGGGGGCGACGGTATAGCCATTACATGATTTTTGAAAAAATCGCAACTTGAAATCTTTAATAATATTAAAAAATAGATACCAAAATAAGATCTAAATTTACTTGTATTCCGTAACAAGTCATGGTTATTTGAATAGTGTGATATATTAAATGATCCCTTTCATGAGGTCGATCTTTACAACTAATCAAGATGTTTTTCAAAATGAGTTACTCTTCCCCTCCCTCTTTCTTCCACGTGACTTTTTAACTTGAGTGTTTTCTTTGTTGCATTTTTACAACTGCAGGTTTTGCATCTTTGATCCTCTACATATCTCTGCTTCTCTCACCCCTCTCTTACTGCAGGTTTTGCGGCCCTAATCTTTGGCAGTTCTATCCCCCTGCTATTCTTTGATTGCTCTCCATTGTTTCATTTTCTCAAACTGAAACAGATTGTACAGTGGAAATTCTGGTTCAAATTAGGTATTATGACCAAAACTATTTGCATCTTCAAATCAGAAATCTTAGTCCAAGGCTTCAGCAATTCAAAAGGGCAGTGAATGATTGCCACTCCACAACGTGTCTGCTCTACTTCATGGGTGTATTTTGTTACATTGGCATACATTACTGACTTCTACTAATTACAACAGGTTTTCAACTCTTCCCTATATTTCTGATTTTGAGTTAAACTACATTGATTTTGATCATTTCAATCCATACAATTACTACAAATCACACTACTACTCTTTTGTATGAATACTATTGAATAATATTAAGATCAAACACCAAAAGCATTTTCTAAATAAGAATCATGTATGAAAAATAAATGTAATCTTTATTTCTGTTGCAATGAGATTAGGCACTCACTCTTGAGAATTCAATGTCATCTTCTTCTTCTCGATTGCTTGATTGATCTCTTGGAGCGCCTGTCTTTTTTATGTCCACATATCTTGCAAATGATAGCTTATTTGCTGTGAATATGAAAACATCATTTCTTGCACTGTTGAAAATACTCTTTTTGCTATGAATATGAAATATATGATTTGTGCAATGTTGAAAAAACTCTCTTAGATGTGAATATGGAATAAATGGTTTGTGCAATGATTTTATCAATGAGTGCTTTCAAAATACTAACATTTCTTTCTATTCTGTGATGCTATATACCTTAAGGTTTTACCTCAATGCTAAATCTAGCCATATATTTCTTGTATCCTTCAAGTAATATTAGAAAATTTTATCAAGTTCTTATACATCATATTATACTTTACTATATAGAACTTTTCATTATATTGTATTTTCATAGCAAAAACATTACCATCAGATTTTATGGTTACATTCTTTATAATTTTGCAATAAGCATATGGCTATACAATACTTACCAATACTCAATATGATTTTGCCATAGAATGTAATTTGATCTTCTAATAACACATATCATGATCTTTCATCACTTTTTGTTATTTCATTCAATACAATCTGAGATTTGGCCATGAGGTTAAATCTTTTCTTATAATATAAGACGTGATTTATGTTATTTTTCCCAATATACTGTGAGATTTTGCCATGTGGCTAAATCTTCTCCTTAAGCTATCTCTTTGCCAAAATAAGGACTCTTGTAGTATCACAATATCTTGCAACAAATCAACCACTTTGTTTATTTTACTATAAGAATGGCATTTCGCCATTTGGTCAAATGCTTTCTTATATTATCAACTCTTACTCACTTCCAAAAGGAAAGGCTAGTTACTACTTAGAATTTCTTACTTTCTATAATTTGGCCATGTGGTCAAATCTTGTCTTGCAACAAACAAACCACTTTTTTGGAAATTGATCCTGAAAAATTAAGACTAAATCTATGGTGGGTTCGATCACAAAATTTTTGGAGATGCTAGATTTGGTTGTATGGCAAAATCTTCTAAGAAAAACATCTTCTATATTATCTCCAAAAGGAAAGAATATGTTCTACTTGGAACTCCTTGATTACCTACTATATTTATAGGAAGTTTTGCCATGTGGTCAAAACTTGTCATGCAACAAATAAACCACGTTGTTTCCATAAACCATTTCTTTCATTTCAATTTTTAATAACCTCCTATCTATATGTTCATATATAAATATCATATCATTTTGCCACAAATCAGCCACTTTTTCCATTCCACTACAAAATAAAAATTGGCCATATGGTCAAATCTTTCATTTTGTTATCAATGCTAGAATCCAAGAATCGCCCATTCTTGTTTCATTCAGCCATATGATCAAATCTAATCTCATACATCTTGCAAACCATGAGACCACTTTTTCATTCCACTATAAAATAATATTTGGCTATATAGTCAAATCCAATTTCACATGTTACAACAATGAATCACTTTCTTCATATGGTTATGAAACTAGATTTGACCATATGGTTAAAGCCAGTTTATAAAAATTGTCTTATCTTGTAGGTTTCACCATGAGGTTAAATCTCCACCTTTCAAGTATTTTTCACATTACCTTATATTGATATCTATGGGATTTGCTACGTAGCCATATTTGTTTATATGTGAATCTCATATCACAATAAACTGTATCCTCTCTTTAAATAGCCTTTAAAAACCATATGGTAAAAAACCATGGCAAAGGTTCTAATCTTATAGATAAGTCTTACGACTAAATAGGATTTGACCACATGGCTAAAACCAATGACAATGTTTTTACAATATAGCTCCTTTCAAGGGAAACTTACATGGCACTAATTAAAATTTAACTTTGGGCCAAATGGAATCGTGAGATTACTACATAACCACATTGATATATGGGTGGATCTCATATTGGACTAAATCGCATTCTTTGATTAAATAGGAGCTGACCACATGGCCAAAATCCTTAGCAAAGTTCCTAGAGTATGATCCTTGCATAGGAAACTTACATGGAGAAAAAATCCAATGTTAACTTAGGGACAAAATCATCCATGACATTTTCTACATAACCACAATGATTTTTCACTATATCTCATACCACACTCACACTCAATTCACTTAACCATTTGATTAAGCCCATGGTTAAGTCTCACTATTAATAGAATTTGATCTTCTCACTGAAGTCCATGGCAAAGTTTTTACTATATGATTCTTGCAAGAGAAACATAATTAATGCTAGCTTACGACCAGAATAATCCATGAGATTCGATACATAAGCACATATATTTATGGCCGGATCTCATACCACACTTAATCTTAAATTTCAATATTTCATTTTATGAAAGAGTCCCTTTGAAGTGCATTTGACTTGCATTTCGTAAAATCTTGTGTTGTGTCTTCAATTTTCTACCTAGATATATTATACATTTATTTGGGTTTGGTGAATTTTGAATATTTTTCTATTTGTAGAACTATTCAATGGCAAAGAAAGATAGCACATCCAAAAAGGAGACCCAAACCATTGATGGAGTTAGTGGTGATTTTGTGTATCCATGGTATGTGGATGTTTATGATAGTCAAGAAAAAAGGGCTAACAATTGCTCTCTTATTTACTTTAAAGAGTGATATTCCATTTGTTCAACAAGATGGTATCATAGAGAAGAAGAAAGAGGGAATACCATGTAATCTTGTTAAGATCAAGGGGAAAATGTAGTATACAAACTTGATCCTTTGTCATTTTGCTTTGCCCGTATTAAAGAGGATGAAGAATACTCTTTGAAAACAATGGGATGGACCTTATTTGAGGAGGTAAGGGCACAAAAGACATTATATTAGCATTCCAAGCTATCCAAAATAGTGAGCTACTTTCCCTATCAAGAAAAGGTGATCGCCCCAACAAAAGAATGAAGCTCCAAGATAAACAAATAGACTTGAGATCTTTACTTCTCCTCAAGAAGAAAATAATTCACTGAATCCCACAAGCTCAAAGTCAAAATCAACTCAACAAAGTTCCTTGTCACAAGCTCTTGTTGTTAGTATGGCTGCTAACACTACCAAGAATGATGCCACTTTACCTTCCATACTAGAAAGTTACACTTGCAAAGCCAATAATTTCTCTTAAGGTCAAGGGAGTAGAAAGAACATTTGATTTTCTTGAGATAGTTAAGAAGAAGGAAAAGAAGGAAGAATCATGATTTCACATGTTTTAAAAATTCTTTCCATTTGGTCTAACAACACAATTTCATATTCTCATTGATAGGTGTTATGAGGCACCTCCTTTGTATGCTTGTAGGTCACTGTGTTGGGATTATATAGAGAAGCTAACTACATCTTTCATAAAGAATCTCATGAATCTAGCAACAACAGTATATCTTATGCATCTTGTATAAGACAACAATGAGAAGAGACCCATGCATCGTGATGAGGTGGATGCTAATAAGTTGGACACTTATATTTATTGGATTATATAAGGGCTTCACTCAATTCATGCATCAAAGATATATATTTAGAGTAATACTACGTGTTGTCTAGTAACCAAGCATTTATACACCACGAGAAATGCTAGAATATTAGTTGATTGTCCTGCGAAAATGTGCATTGAGCTTTCATGAATGACAAATATGGAATCACATTATGTCATGAAGAATGCCCCTTATGTTGAGCAATTTCAACAATTAAGGGATTAGTGGCTAGAATTTGGTTCTCCACCAAAACCCCAACAAGGGCTTTCTAAGACAAGCTCTTAAGGAGTACCATGGCAGGTAATCGCATATAAGCTTACCTTCTCTTTTTATGAAGATTAGTGTGATGCTCTTTCTTTTATTCTATGCTCACTATTTTGATCTTTTTTTTGTTGAGATTTGTGGCATACATTGGAGAAAATTGTGCATCTAGAGATTGCCATATGATTGTTAGCTCCCAAGAAATATTTGATAGTTGGATCAAAATCATGAAGAGATACTCTAGAGGTGAGCTTATATCCCAAGAGCAGAGTTCAAGAAAAAAGGGAAGGAAACCTTGTCCTATTGCATTTCATTGCCTTATGGGTTTAAAGGATGGAGACATCCTTACACTACAAGAGGAGATCAATGAAGGTCATATCCTTTTTCTTAGAAACAAATGGGATAAGAAAGATATGATTGATATGGAAACAAGCTGGGCTAAGCAAATCAAGCAAGATAGGGTCCTAAAGGAGGAATTAGTCACTCATTTCAATGCTTCAATTCCAGAAAGTAGAGTTGTGATGAAGACTTGGGAAGAGCTTTTTGATGATTATGATATCAATGATGAAGTCTACACAAAGATTCTAGGCATTTGCAATGATTGGGTATCAAAGAAGCTCACATGTGGAGTTGATGCTGCAGGGTTCCTACCAAACGAAGTAAAAGCTATTGTGAGCTCCCTAATTGGAAAAATGTAAAATCCTCTTCCATCCTCCACTACTTCCCCTTGGCATGTATATGTTGTCGGATGAAATCTAGAAACCTTTGATCTTATATATAATGTTTACAGAGATCTAATTACCATTGGGGTTGTTGTTCTAGATGCAGCACATGGGGTTGAGGGAATGAAATGGGACCAATTCATGTTGTTATCATTTATTGATCAAAAGAAAATGGTAGCTCTAGAAAATTCTCTTGAAAGAATTTCTTGCAAGTATTGCATGCTAGGTGGTAGTGTTGACTTCCTACCAATGGATAGAGCATTTGCTTTTGGATCTATAGATTCTTTTGTGGTTTTGACATTAGTGACCATGGAGAAAAGCTTCATCAATTTTGAGCGATTGTAATATATTAAATATATATATATTAAAAAAATTCACCTTAGCGGTGGCGCATCAAGTTGGAGTGTGAGAGGGGGGATGGAGGAGCCAGCAAGCTCCTCGCTGGAGCTTGCTCGGCTCCATCTTCATGCATAGCGCCACATCGAGGGAGGGAGGATTCCCTCTGCTCCCCTATAAAATCAGGGGTAGGCGGCTGAGACATGAAGGCCAGGAGAGAGTAGAAGGAAGCTTTGGCGCTGTTGGTGCTGCTATCGAGGGAGGATGAAGACAAGGAGAAGCCACCTGGTGCTGCTGAGCTGCCACTACCGCCTATCACCTCTAGCCTATCTCCCCACGGCGCCATCGTTGGCCACCGGCAGATTTTTCCACCCCCATCGCCGCCAGATCGTTTCCCCCTCCTGCCACGTGGGATAAAGGAAGCTTTCTTGAGGAAGCTTCCTAAGGGGGGGGCTAATTAAGCCCCCTTTCACCGCCTCATATCCCTTCTAATCCATAAATTCCCCCCTCTCCCCCGGTTTCTTTTAAACCCTCAAGTTCCCCTTCCTATATCTTTCCTTTACCCTTTCACCCCCTCCCGGATCTAACCCTTAGAAATCTTTTTCACCCCTGCAACGGTCCCAAGGCCTTAAACCCTTCCCGAGGGCCGTTAAACCCCCACAACCCTTGGCCTCATAACCCATAAATTCCCCCCCCCCCCCCCGCCTTAATCTATAAGTCCCTTCTTGTGTTGAAACCCCGTGTTTTTCTCCCCTCATGTTCTTTTTTTTTCTTAACACAACCCCTAAGCCTTTCTAACCCCGTGTTCCCTTTTTCTTACACACCCTTTTCTCTCTTCCCCCTACTATAAGCCTTCACCCTTCACCTTTCCCTCTCACTCCGGGTTAAAATCCCAAAAACCTTTACTACTCTAAAAATTCCCTTTCTATACCTTTTACCCCAAGCCCAAAGTTCCCCAAAGGTTCATGTGGTTGCGAAGCTACATTCACCCATAACCTTTTTGCCGCGTATATACCCTATAGGGCCTTCTTAGGCTTTATAAATCTTTCCCTCTCCAAAGAAGATAAGAACCTAAAGGTCTTATTATTTCTTCTCCTGGTTAATCATTTAAACGGCTCCTTGCCTCGAAAGAGAGACGATGGAAATCTGAAAGAAAGAGTAAAAGCTGCCTTCACGTTTGAACTGCGATGCCGCCTAAGAAAGTCCAAGGAGTAGCTGCGGGAGGGTCATCTCCCGGTATCCATGTGGATATCTCACCCCAAAATCAGATTTTTCCTTCTTGATTTTATATCGGTTTTAAGTCAATCACGCAAAGATGAATTGTTAGGGATAATATATATTTTTTTTTTCGAGTTATTTACGATGAAGGAGTTTAGTTTAATTGAACATGCAAAAATGATAATGTATAAAACATAGTTCCTTCAAATAGCATCATGCATTGAAACGAATTACGAGCAAGATTATCTACCTACTATAGTAGTATATTTCGGTTAAATCTTGAAGGTATAAAAACTGCATCTTGCACCATTAGCCCTATTCCTTTTTGCAACGAATCATCGTAGAAGATGAATTTTAGGAAAGGTTTCTTACGTTGCTTGAATTCTAGGAAGTTATCATTGCTAATTGCATATCTTAGCAAGGAAAATATTGTTATTTGTCATGAGTTTCATTTGCAAGGAAAAAGGAAGATTAATTGAATTTACCTAACCTCAAAGCATTAAAGTTTAGGACTGAAAAATCAATTGTCACAAGGATAACAAATCGTGCCGTCAATATCTTCATGTTTGTTATATGTAGAAGTGGATTTGCAATACTACTACAAAAACCATGGAAAGTGGGAAACATATTTAACTTGTGATGCCAAGCTCTTGGAGCTTCTTCCAATCCATAAAGAGACTTGATCTTTAGCTTACATACTATGTTTGGATAATTTTGATAAATAAAATGAACAAGGGATTACTGCATATATATCTCTTCATGTAGGTTTCAATTGAGAAAAGAAATTTTAGTAATCATTTGATGAAGGGGCCATCTATAATGAGTTGTAATGGTAGTAACTGATTTGACAGTATTCATATTTGCAATCGGGGAGAAGGTTTCATCATAGTATTCACCAAAATTTTGAGAGAAACCTTTAGCATTTAGCCTAGTCTCATACTTGTCAATAGATCCACTATCCTTCAACTTCATTCTATAAACTTGTTTTCATCCTACTGATTTCTACCCCTCAATGGGAAGATCTTGTAATTGCTAGGTACCATTCTTCATGATAGTAGCATGCTTTTCATCCATTTCTAAAATCTATTTTTACTTTGTAGATGCTTCTTCATATGTTAGATGCTCCATGATAGGTTGAATACTAGCCAAGAAAATTGTATGTTGGACACTAAAGTTGAAAGAATAAGTGAATCTTTGAGGTGTAAATTTTAGCCTCGCAGAACTTTTGAGAGGTATTGCTTAGGTTTCTTCGTCTTCATCATTGGGCTGAATTAGGATTATTTGTGAGGTACTTAATAACTCTTTTGGGATATTTGTAGAAGTATGCTTTCTAAACCACTTGAAGGGAAAGAAAAAGTAGAATCTTCTGAGGTAAGTATGGACCACATAGTAGATTCTTCAAGGTTGGAACTTTCAACCTCATTACCTTCACCTACATGGTAGCTTGTTAAGGCTACTTTGAACCACCTATCATACTCATTAACATGACATCTCTCTATATATAAAACTTCTTATAATCTAGATTATACATCCTATAGCCATCAGTATGAAAATCATACTCAACAAAGATACATCTTTGTGATTTAGTATCCAACTTTCTCCTTTTATCATTTAGAATGTGTATATAAGAAATGCAACCAAATGCTTTCAAGTATGATGTATTGGGTCTTATACCTAAATATGTTTTTTCTAGAGTGAGGCATTTTAGAGCTTGAGTGGACACCTATTCATAAGCTGGTGTATTAACAACTTCAACCCAATAGTGCTTTCAAAGATTGGCTTCATTTAGCATTGCTCTTGTTTTTTCTCTCTTCTACTGCATTTTTTTGTGGAGTACAGAAGCGTGGATATTGCTTCCTAATACCTTTCTAAAAAAACACTATCCAAACTCTTTGGACATGTACTCCCCCTTGTTTGATCTAAGGGTCTTAATATAAGGAGTTTAACTTTAAACCGAGCATGGCAGCAACAAGCAAAGGTATAAACCAAGCAATTCTTTCTCATTTCAATGCCATGGATAGACACAAGGATGAAGAAATCTAGTGGTATTAGGAAAAAATAAAGACAAATACAAGGTGATATTGTGAAAATTTATTTTTTTAAAATCTTATTACATTTCAAAGTTTTGCAACTATCTCAACATAGTAGGGTAATGCACCAAGGGAATATTGAAAAAGTGTCCAAGTTATAAACTTGATGTATAGTTGTAAATTGATGTTGCAAAAATGGATGAGATCATACCTTCTACTAGGAAATATATGTGATGATGCATCTATGGATGAGACAATCCAAAAAAGCGATTGAGGCCCCTACACTAGACCAATCAAAAGAAAACTTGAGAAGCATACCTCTATTAATACTCTTCTGTAAAGGGGCATCTCCAACCACCATGGGCATGTCCATTCATCAAAATTTTGCCTTCCACTTGGCAACACATTAGATAGGGGCATGTTCAATCACCATGGGAAATTCTCAATCTCATAATAAGATTTTTCATCCATATCATCCCCATACATGATGGATTCCTTGTTTATAATGCCCACCCATGGCTTGGGAGTTATCAAC